>NC_060130.1:894734932-895037962 GCF_021461395.2 Schistocerca americana | reverse complement strand
ACGCGGTCGACAGCCCGCACGTCATTTGCTAAAACGGCCGATAACTCAAGACGGCAAACCCAAGTGGGAACGTAAACGTTTAAAAAATGGGCATTCCAGTTTCCCCTCAGCAATGGACACGGGCTATACGCCTGTACTGGAAATTAAACAATAATGTTATTGCATATTTTCTCTTTAGTGTGCTGTGTTTTATAGGATTTTTTTTCAGAAATGAGGCCGGTAAAACAACATATTGAATACTTATTAGAGGCAGCTTTTCAACCAGAAGTTCTAATATGAACCATAGAACCTCTTCGCCAGTTCAGCAAGGTCATCAACACTGACCATAAGTTTCACGTCACTTTTAAGTCTGAAGATTAGCTGTAAACAGCACTATTCATAAATCTGGTAATGAGGCCAACAAGATTTGTGGTTAGCTAGTCAACTCCGTGAAGCTATGAGGTGGAGAGTTTCTAAAAACCAATATATTTCACAACATACCGCCAGTCAATATTATAAGAACATTTCCAGAACATTCTGGTGACTTAAGCACAATTCCGTAAGAAAAAACACACTGGATGCATGTTCATTTATTTCCCGAAATTCGACTATGTAATTAACAGAATGGAAAAAATACTCTAGTAACGTCTTCAGTATGAGAGTTCTCGTAAAAATTTCTTACTGTACATCTCTAAAATCTACCAGCTGGACAACGATGCGTCAGCACATCATTACCGGCAGGTGGAAATAATGTCGTACTGAGAAACATTTTAGCTAACATCGCGAGAAGAGACGTCTGCGGAATTGATGCGGAGCCTATTTACTCGAAATGATGATGTGCATAGTGATGTTGCAATCCGAAGAGCTTGAGAGCAGGTTGACAAAGCTGGTGAAAGTCATCTTACTGCAAATTTAGTTTCAAGAGTCATAGAGCGAACACGTTTTCAACTTTGTCTTTCCTTTTGCGACGTACTTTCGCGTCAACAATAAGATCGTTTGAGACTACGTCCAGTTTCTCTCAAGAGTGGATCGAGGATGTGGGGTAGGGATAGAAAAGGATGATATAGGGGTGAAAGGGTAGCACATTGTAATGTTAAAGGACCATTCCAGTTTTGCAGACAAGTTTGAGAATGCCGAGAAAAACTCAGACTGGAATACGAGCCAAAATTGATTCACAAGTCCAACATCTTATCGTTACGCACCTAGTTTCGTGCAGATTGGCAAAAGATACATAAAACTTGGATGAAGCTTCAGGAACTATTATTTCCCCACACCAGTGGCGGTGATGGAAAAAATAAAAACTGAATAAATTGCCGATATTGCTGGCAGCAACTTTTACATTATTCCCCATCCCCCCCTCTCTCTAGAGAGAGAGAGAGAGAGAGAGAGAGAGAGAGAGAGAGAGAGAGAGACCACGCGCCAGACAGATACTTCAGAGATATGCCACACCCAGCAGCTGCTCGCTGTGCACCTGGCAGCGTGGATTACCCCCAGCTTCCCCCGTCCCTCCACACGACGCCTTCCACTCGTCGAAACACTTCACAGTCCACGCAGCCGCGAAGGGGGCGCCTGCCAGAACAGTACATCGCCGGGGCAATCTACGGCTCACGACCACCATCTCCAGTCGCCACAAAACAGCTCTTCTTTCCCTGTCCGTCGGCACGATTTACTGACGAAACTCTATAATCAGTATTCGTTGCACGTTTGCCTCACGTCCGCTTTCGCCAAGCCTGAGAATAATCCCAGCGGCCTGTTTCCGGAGTCGGATGCTCTGTAACACTCGGGAGCACCCAAGCCTGGAAATGTCTCTCCCTAAGTTACAAATAGTGTAGTCGGATTTCTTAAAGAATAAAAACAATTTCCAACAATGTTCACTCTATATTACGAATATTTTAGTTTTGTCCACTTCACAAATAACTAGTTTCAGCAGTTAGCATCATCCGATTTCTTACAATCTGTGGTAAAATATAAGAACATTGAAATACAACAGTGTCCAACCTCCTAAACGTTCATCTTGGTACACCTGACGCACAATTATTTTTTCATCCTATTCTATCCATATTTTTGTCCAGATTGTGACGATTATTTGATTCCATTTTAACAAGATCGTAAAGTAATCATGTAGGTTTCTCGGAAAGATATAGGCCTATGAAGGAGCATAAAGAGTTTAACATCTGGTTGACGTCATTAGAAATGGTGCACTACCTCGTATTGGGAAGGAAATCGTTTATTTGCTTGTTGAAGGAAAAATCGCCTGTATCGATGTAAGAAAAGCACGAAATCTAAACTATGATGGACCGAATGGGAATCCGAAGTGCGCTCCTTCGCCACCGCCTGCATAATCTTTGAGAATCTCCGTGCATCTCTCTGGGTGATTTTATACTCTCGATTCGTCGCAAAACGGAAACTAGATATGCCATAGATACAAGAGATATTGTTGAGGATACCCCGTGTTATGAGATTTATCGTCTAGTCTGCAGCTGCATCTGGCGTCTACATTCGCGAAACCAAAGACATCTTCCATTCCTCGGTGTTGGTGTCCATCGTTTAATGTCAAAGTAATAACACAATAAAAACATTGATTTCTTGCTTGATACAACAATAACATTTTGTTTGAGTCTACGCCAATAAAGTCACTCGAAGATGGCCAGATGACACAATAACACTATATTCATACAAATAAGTCTACCCTTACTTGAGGATTGCATTAGTCCTATAGAGTCTCGAGAACTAACTTGCCTGGAAACTGATTGTTTCGTCAATTACCAGTGTACTGAATGTAACTTTGTTAGGCGTTCTAGGATTATATGGAATTCTCGATATCAATGCAGTACCCCAACGCCAGTCTGAAGCAACTGTCAAACACACTTCGACATGGAAATCCGATGGGAAAAATCCTTTACAAACCTATACAGCTGTCGTATTTATGTGTGTCAATGTTTCTTCCTAAGCAGACTGATTCTAAATGTTTCGAAGTTTTAACTATTTTTTTCCTTTAGGTACATTAGAAATATTGGGCTAGTTGTTACTGGCTTAACTTATATAGGCCTACACATCAGTGTGATCAACGAAATGCTGATTTGATCAACAACAATGTGCGTTAACGATATCTAGATGATTTATTCGGTACGGGATGGTTACCATCATTAATTTTCTTGGGTAACCTAAATCACTTCTGGTCATTGCCTGACAGTAATTCGGATGTGATCACAAATTTCTTCAGTGTAATAACGCTTCGTACAGGATGACCTACCAGCTGTGGGTCATTAACCAGCACTCGTGACTGCACGCATATTCTGCAGAAAAAAGTCAAATTCGCTGTAAAATTAGAAGGAATTATAAAAAGCCACTCTGAGCTGCATTTTTGCGAACGACTCTGCTGAAAACAAGGCACACCAAGGAAATTTCTCTGTAAAATATCCAAAGCTTCTTTCATGTCAAAACTTAGCACTGCTACAATCGAAATTTGTCTATCGTTTATAATCACATTCTGTCGCTGTAATATATATATATATATATATATATATATATATATATATATATATATATATATATAACTTATCGCTGTGGACCACAGCATTACGCCAAACCAGCTGTCTGGATTTCGTGAGACACGACCTACATGGTATGTGACGTATGTACTGTATCAACGGTTTTTCTAACAACTGTAAAAGAAACCGGTAGGAACGAACTTCTGCGCGTCCAAGGGCGTCACTCAGCTGGCTAACGAAAAACGTATACCCAATGTAGATCAACTGTATACTTGCTATCTACATCAGGGGGCAATTATCACCACGCCGAGGCCTGTTGCAGTTTACACAAATGTCAGGCGTTTGTGAAACGCCGGGCAATGATCCATACAACAACATTTAGGCGTGGAACTGTTTGGGTTTGTTTGCTTAGTGCTTAATTCACTTCATACTTATCATCATACACATTTACAGTAAAAAATATAAAAACTTGGGACCTATAATGTAGTGAATGCTTCGAGCTACAGTCCCGAAAAAAGCGCAAAGCTGGTGGCATTCTAACAACAAATCTGCTTTCTCGACTAGTGGAAGCTACACCTGACACGAATTCATGCTTGTGTTCACAAGCGTCGTCTACTGACAAGGCGTAAACAGTACGTAGCAACATTTGTTCGAGTGGATACATATGATTAAAAACGATCAATTTACTTTCTTTCCACAACGACGGATCATGGGGGCAAATATAGCCAATTAACGTGAGCGCAAGCATTTATTATTTGAGCAGCGGTATGTTGGTACACATTTTACCGTCCTTTTTTTCGTAACTGGCGTTTCTTAAGACACATGCCTTGTAATGATATATTAAATAGTGAAATATTGTAATTACTTTTCTATTTATAAGATTACTGTTCACTAATATAAACAGAAACATGTCGAATTGAAAATATTTTGCTATCAGTCGCTAGGTTCGTATGCGAAAATTCACGGTAATCTGCACGTAACTATAGCAATAGCAACAAGCGTCACGACATAAACAAATGCATACTGTCTTTCTATACGCCGGTTCCACGCCGTTGAAGTGACAAATTATTCATGGACGTAACTACCTATCGCTAGATTTTGAATGAAAACTGAAAATGCTGAAACTAGAAAGGAAGCTTCCTTTATTTTTTTTTTAAGTTATAGAACACACAGATAGTAAGCAAAACAAATACCTGCGTCACAATAATAATGTCAAATTTAATAATAAACAACTAATCGTTAATCACACGAATATTCCACAGGAGTTCGTGGTTTTCGTTTTGTATGTCAGAATGCAGATAAATCCACGACACTGATGCTGCCGAATACCATAAAAGTTAGTTCCACCTGACAGGTAAGCGATGAAGAGGAGGGGGAAAAAAAAAGTCATACGCCCTGTAATGTTACCACAGTTGCGAGGTACATCACATGAAGAAAATCGATCAGTGTGACTGATACCATAAATAAGACATGGTACATTACAATAATACTTCTAAATAAAACATATACTGCAGATATTTTGTATTTGGCTCAAACATATACCGTGCGTTTTCTTCGTTTTTCTAAGTATAAGGCTTACCCATAGTTCCGTTCCCCAACTCATTTTAGTGACACAAATCCCTATAGAAGATAAAGTACTACAGCACCACTCTTCTTAGCTCACACACACTGATAAATAATGCACATAACCACTACGAAGACGCAATAAACGACAACATGGCTGCATTTCTTCACTCCATTATCACTACTCTCCACGAGTGTCTGCTACAGACTGCCCGTAGCTCAGCTTTGGGAGTTGCTTTCGCACAAAAGCACCATCTTACAGCAATTCCTCGAACGAGTTCCACCTATCGACAGTAGATGGCAGGAGAGTACGGACGGAGGTCGTCGATAGCGTATTTAGCACAGAAGCTGGCTGCTCGTTTGTGACAAGAAGTGGTTAATGCTGCACATAGGTTAATAGGAAAACATTTTATAATTAATGTTGCTATCAATATTCGTGTGGCGCTGTAGCCTAATGGAATCCTCTCCTTTCCTTTTTTACAGCCAAGTTACTACCGTATTTTACCGTAGTCATTAAAATTAAGTACGGTACACACAAGTCGCAGGTATAAGCTTGCGAAAATTGCTCGGCAGTCACTGGTAAGAAACTAAAACGTCGGTACGATGAATGCAATATATACAATAGCACTAAATTCGCCCACTTTTCGTGGGATCTGTTGTGTGTGCATGGAGAAAGAACATTTTTATGGAAAGAGATTACTAAACCAACCCTCCCCCCACCCCCAAAATAATCAAATTTTAGTATTCCCACTGATACACATGGCATACTGGGAATAGAAACAATCCCCATAACATACGTCCCATCCCTCCTGTGTAGTTGGGATGAATGTACATGGAATCAGATCTAGCACAGATTGTGTTCCAGTTACTTAATCCACTTTGCTGAATTAAGATCTCAGCGAGAAGAAGCAATCAAATACATAAGAAATATCCATTTTGACAGCAGAAATGTACTTTTATGAGAGTTTTCAATTCGTAGGGTAAAAAATAAGATAACTAATTTATTTTGGAAGAGAAGAGAAAATAACAATTTACAATTTGTGGCAAACAGCTAAAGAGAGATTTATAACTGACTTTTGTCATATTTTCTTATTAGTTGCAATAGTATACATTTTTATGTTACACACCAGATCTATTCAGTGGACAAATTTTTAGTTCGTTGAACACAGGTCTATTTCTGGTTCATTAATGTAATTTTATTGATAACTGGTGATTTCTCAGCAGCTGTGGTGTATAGCTTTTCAAATTAAAATTTGTCACTTGCACAGTTTAGGTGCAAAAAGATATTCCAGTAGTGCAGCTGAAAATGGAATTTTATATTGTATACCACTCATCTTTATGCTTGGACTGTATGCCCGAGAAACAGTAGAAAACTATGAATACTGCCCCATCTGTGAGCTTACCCACCATTGCTAACCATGAAAATGTAATATTCTCAAAATGAAAATTTTAATTTTGAAGTCATTCCTGGTTTGTTTAGAAGTAAAAACTGAATTGATTGCATGTTATAAACTAAAAATATATCCAGTAATACAGTATGTCATATTGTTTTTTAAGCTGTGAAATGGTACTTAACTGTCTAGTATTTTAGACTTAATACTAAAAACAGTGTTTGAACCATCTGCATTAAAGAAAGATTTTAATTTCTATCCAAAATCACTGGTATTTGATAATGAAGATGGTGAAAAGAAATATGGTGTGCGTGATTGCTTGATACACACTACCATGCTGCAGCAATTCCCTTAGATATTTGCATGTGAACTGGTACATTACAGTGTAAAGAACTTGCATGGATCTGCAAAATGTGGATGTCAATATGCTATTGGAAACATAATGTACTGTTTTTGTTTGGTTATGAAGATGGCCAATGTTAACAGCTTTCCAGCAGTACCTACTTAATCAGTCACAGTCCATTCTGAAAGTTAAAATGTGATACATGTAACAGTTTGTTAGTTGAAGTGGGTACTCTTTGCATCCTTTAAAATGTCTCCTTGAAGATCGTAACGAAGTTACCCCACAGTTTTGTGAAGCATCACACCTTTTGCATGTGTAGGCTTCTCACCACTGTATATTTAAGTGTGCCAAATTGTGATATATGGTACACTATGTGATAAAAAGTATCCAGACACCTGGCTGAAACTGACTTGCAAGTTCGTGGCGCCTTCCATTGGCAATGCTGGAATTCAGTATGGTGTTGGCCCACCCTTAGCCTTGATGACTGCTTCCACTCTCACAGGCATACATTCAATCAGGTGCTGGACAGTTTCTTGGGGAATGGCAGCCCATTCTTCACGGAGTGGTGCACTGAGGAGAGGTATCGACGGTTCGGTGAGGCCTCGCACCAATTCGGCGTTCCAAAACATCCCAAAGGTGTTCTATAGGATTCAGGTCAGGACTCTGTGCAGGCCAGTCCATTACAGGGATGTTATTGTCGTGTAACCACTCCACCACAGGCCGTGCATTAGGAACAGGTGCTTGATCGTGTTGAAAGATGCAATTGCCACCCCCAATTGCTCTTCAACAGTGGGAAGCCAGAAGGTGCTTAAAACATCAGTGTACGTCTGTGCTGTGATAGTGCCATGCAAAACAACAAGGGGTGCAAGCCCCCTCTATGAAAAACACGACCACACCATAACACCACTGCATCTGAATTTTACTGTTGGCATTTCACACACTAGCAGATGATGTTCACCAGGCATTCGCCATACGCAACCCTGCCATTGGATCGCCACATTGTGTTCTGTGATTCATCACTCCACACAACGTTTTTCCACTGTTCAATCATCCAATATTTACTCTCCTTACACCAAACAAGGTGTCATTTGGCATTTACCGGTTTGATGTGTGGCTTATGAGCAGCTGCTTGACCATGAAATCCAAGTTGTCTCACCTCCTGCCTAACTGTCATAACACTTGCAGTGGATCCTGGTGTAGTTTGGAATTCCTGTGTGATGGTCTGGATAGAGGTCTGCCTATTACACATTATGACCCTCTTCAACTGTCTGTGGTCTCTGTCAGTCAACAGATGAGGTTGGCCTGTATGCTTTTGTGTTGTACGTGTCCCTTCATGTTTCCACTTCACTATCACATCAGAAACAATGGACCTGGGGATGTTTAGGAGTGTGGAAATCTCGTGTACAGATGTATGACACAAGTGACACCCAATCACCTGACTGCACTCAAAGTCTGTGAGTTCCATGGTGCATCCATTCTGCTCTCTCACAATGTCTAATTACTATTTAGGCCACTGATGTGGAGTACCTGGCAGTAGGTGGCAGCACAATGCACCTAATATGAAACACGTATGTTTTCGGGGATGTTCAGATACTTTTGATCACATAGTGTATATGGGCAAGTGTGACTTCAGCCACAGTGTACAGTCTTAATGAAGGAGCCACAGAGCACAATAACTTACCAAAATCATTGCAGTCTTACTCCTTAGTAATTTGATAATTGTCTAAATCATGATACTAGTTTATTATACATGAAATTGCAAACTCATGCTGGAGGAGGTTCTTAGTATAAGTGAAATTTTAATTTAGCTTGTGCACTGCTGCAGCTGCTTGGAATGTTGTCCCAATGCACCACATTCATGTGGGTTGGCTTGGAATAACCAGAGAGCTCTGTTAGCACAGCAGAAGAAACTCCAGGAGGAAGCTACAAACTGATCACAACACATGAAGTAAATAAAACTATGCCAACTAGACAAGACGGGAGGG
This sequence comes from Schistocerca americana, assembly GCF_021461395.2. Taxonomy (NCBI): domain Eukaryota; kingdom Metazoa; phylum Arthropoda; class Insecta; order Orthoptera; family Acrididae; genus Schistocerca; species Schistocerca americana. The sequence continues at coordinate 895,029,210 of NC_060130.1, read as the reverse complement.
GCACCAGGGATGCAGCTGACTTTGTCCAGCTAAAATGCTACCTTGCTTTACAAGAAACCAACTTTATTAGCGTTAGTATATATTTGAGAAGTAGCAGTCTGGCTCCAGACCAAATGGATGCTGTCTGGCCTTCTGAAGATTAGTCTGAGGTTGCTGTCGAACCTTAGGTGGCTGCCTAGTGGACTGCTGAGTTTGTCACCATATCCACTGCTTTGCTGACTGTTACCACCGAACTGGTCATCCTTGACACTAAGTCAGTAACTTTGTTAAGTTTGGAAATTAGTGAAAAGTTCATATAGTATAGGTTCAGTTCTTTGTTTACTTTTGTTTTGTCATGTAAACAATACAGATATAATCATTTCTATTTATCTGGAAGTTTTGAATATTAACTGAGTAATCTAGGAAATTATTCTTGTTTAATTTGGACTAAAGCTAAAATTTGTTTGACATGAGTGAGAAGTGTATCATTTGTGTAGGATTTTACTTCCACAATGTGGTGTGAGGGTTGTTGCAGTTTCTTTCACGTGGCTGACTGTAGTGGGATGGGAAGTGGAGGAATAAACAAGGCTCATTGGTTGTGTAGGATTTGCTGTAGAGATAGGAAGATAGTGGAAGAGTAGGGCAAGATTGCTGCCCTTCAGACAGAACTTGATAAGGCAAAACAAGATCTGGAGTGGTTAAGAGGGAGAAGGGAAAAGAGAGGGGGAATTGACACCAGTTTATAGAAAAAATGAGGATAGGACTTTCTCTGAAAAACAGGTTCAATCTGTTGTCACAGTTGTAAACTGATGAGCCACAAGTAGATGTAGGAGTAGAAAGGACACAACAAACTTTCAAAAAGTATTTGAGAAGTAAGAAGTCAGAAAAAGTTGTGAAGAAGAAAAAAGTTTTGTTGTTAGGTAGTTCACATGTTAGAAGTGTTGGCCAACTGTTGCAGGATGAACTAGGATCACAAGTTTTTTTTAAACTTAGTGCAAGTGTGGATCAGGTGATAGAGGCTGCAGGTTCACTTTGCAAAGACTTCACAAAGGAAGACATCGTGGTAATAGTGGGTGGGGCAGGCAACAGCATATACAGGCGCCCTAATTATTCAATTGAGGGAGATCTGGTAAAAATAGCTTCGGCTACAAGACACACTGGTGTTTGGCTTATATCTGTTCTGAGGCACCATGACCGGCCTCTTTTAAACTCTTCCGTTAGGAGAGTTAATTTAGAGATGGAACAGCTGCTGGGATCAGGTATGGGGTCTCATATCTGTGTGGTTCCTGTTGGCTCTATCAGTAGGTTGGACTATACTAGGCATGGCCTTCACCTCACTATGAAAGGGAAGGGAAAACTGTCTGGGCTGATAGCAAATAACTCAAGAAGGCGGGGAGGGGGGGGGGGGGGCGCTATCACAAGCGGTAAAGTACCAGTGGTTACAAGTGACAGAACAGCAGTTTTTAGGGTAGGGAGGGTAGAAAAAAAAGATGTTCAGAGACAGGCTTAAAATTACATTCAAATTGAAGAAACAGGCAGCCAGAAAGCAAATTTTAATGTACACAATTCATGCAGACAGCCTCTGCTTGAAACTGGAGATATTCAAAAATTGATGGAAAAATTAGGTTCATCCAGTTGTAATTCAGCCAGTGCACAAAATCAATTATCCTTATTGCCTCAGTATATCCAAGGACTAAGGGCTAAGTTTAATGAGTTGCTTTATTAGTGTTGAAGAATTAGAGTTGAGCAAATCAGTTGATATAATGTGCCCCTATGAACATGATGTGAAAACTGGTATATATATGTTAAATGTTACATGATTCAAGTTAGCTTCTTTCTTCTGTAGAGAAAATATGGAGAAAGGAGTTGCCACATTTGTCAGAAACTGTTTTGATTTCAAGAATACTGATATTAATAAATTTTGCTGAGAGCATCACTCATAAGCTTCTGCAACAGAAGTAATATTTCTTAATAAGTCCTTTTTAATAGTAAGTATAAACACAGCACCTTCCGAAAACTTTAACCTCTTAATAAAAAATCTGGAATCTCTGTTGTCCCACCTCACAGTAAAAAATAGAGAAATACTGGTTGCTGGTGATTTTAATGTGGATTTATTGAAAAGCTCTGTCAGCGAACAATTATTGCAACCAGTAACACTGTTATTCAATTTAATTCCTATTGTGAACTTTGCAACTGGGACATGTAAATGTTCTGAGACTGCTATTGATAATATCTTTGTAGACAGATCTAGGAAAAAAGTCATACCTCAAAACCAATAGTAAATGGGCTATCTGAACATGACATGCAGCATCTTGTGTTAAATGTTGCAACTAGTCTGGATAAAAAAATCTATTCAATCTCCATACAGGAGGGTAATAAATCAGTCAAAAATTGAGAAGTTTAGGAGATTGCTCAAAGACATGAACTGGATAGGTATTTACAGTACTTCCGACTCAAATGGAAAATACAAAGCATTCATTAATAAAGTTACTTCCTCTTTTGAAAATTGTTTTCCCCTAAAGGTAACTCAAATCAAACAGAAGTCTAAAAATAAACCATGGATTACACAATGAATAAATATATCGTGGGACAAAAGGGAGACTGTATATACTATCCAGGAACAGCTCTATTGTTAGCATTGTAATGCATTACAAAGAATACTGTAAAATATTGAAGCAAGTAATCCAGAAATCTAAGCAGCTTTATTATGAGAAAAAGGTAATTACACGAGGCAACAAAATAAAAACCATACGGGATATAGTGAAGACAGAGACAAATAGGGCCAAAAAGAATGAGGAACAGATAGCTCTAAAACAAGTGAGACATTGGTAACAAGTGCATGTAGTGTTGAAAGCCTGTTAAACAAGTACTTTGTTTCTGTTACTGACAGCTTGGGGTTATCAGGTTCGGTAAACAGTGCAATTAAGTCTCTGAGATTAATCTTTACAAATACCTTCAGTAAAATGGAAATGGCACTCACATTTCCCAAAGAAGTAGTATACATAATAAAATCCTTAAGACTTAAGTATTCTAGTAGTTTTGATAATATATCAACAAAGTTAATTAAAGAGTGCTCATGCAAGTGGAGCTCTATCTTAAGTTATTTGTGTAAAGAATCTCTTATCAGCAAAACATTTCCAGACTGGCTAAAATATGCTGAAGTTAAGAGTTCTCTACAAAAAGGGTGATAAAGATATACCATCAAACTGTCGACCAATTTCACTTTTGCCACCATTATAAAAAATATTTTAAAAGGTTCTGTTCAATTACCACCTTAAGCATCCAAATGCAAATCATATATTGTCCAACTCACAGTTTGGGTTTCATAAGGGTTCTGATGTAGAGAAAGCTACTTATATATACAGTGAGAATCTACTTAACTCATTAGAAATAAATTAGAGGCAACTGCCATTTTCTGTGACCTGTCAAAAGCCTTTGACTGTGTGAATCACAGCATTCTATTAAGTAAATTAGAATATTATGGTGTCACTGGCAGTGCTGTGAAATGGTGTGAGTCTTATCTAACTAAAAGGAAACAAAGGGTGTCGTTGCAAAATACCTTTGCAGCAAGCGGTCAGTGTTCATGTGATTGGGAATTAATTATATGTGATATTTCCCAAGGCTTCATCTTGGGTCTGTTGATTTGTCTTGTGTACATTAATGACTTCTCATCTGTTACATTGCCAGATGCTAAGTTTATTTTGTTTGCAGATGATGCAGACATTGCAATAAGACCGAGCGGGGTGACGTAGTGGTTAGACACTGGACTCGCATTCGGGAGGACGACGGTTCAATCCCGCGTCTGGCCATCCTGATTTAGGTTTTCCGTGATTTCCCTAAATCACTCCAGGCAAATGCCGGGATGGTTCCTCTGAAAAGGCACGGCCGACTTCCTTCCCAATCCTTCCCTAATCCGATGAGACCGATGACCACGCTGTCTGGTCTCCTTCCCCAAACCAACCAACCAACCACTGCAATAAGTAGCAAGTCAAGTGAAGATTTAGAAATGGGTACTAATCAAATTTTCACTGGTATTAATAAATGGTTTAAAGCTAATTCAGTGCCATTAAAGTTTGAAAAGATTCACTGTATTTGTGATCATTGCACGTTGGCATCAAAAATATGCAATGGTCACATTTATGTGACTGGATTGTGTAATTTGTTTACCTGTTTTCTTGTTTTACAGAAGGTATGTTCACTCACAATTGAGTTTTTGTTATGTTTGAATGCCACCATAAATTCCATTGTGGCTTAATTCAGTTTAAAACAGGGACTGTAAAATAACACCCATTAGTGCACCAGATCCAGAGGCATTAACACTTGTTAGTAGTGGCATTTTTAACATATAGAGCTTAAAGTTTGTGTTTAATTTAGTTTTTTATGTTTTTTTTGGTTGTAACACTACCTAATTATGGACATAATTCTTCTACTGCACTTTTTGCTGCAAAAGCTAGATTTACAAGTGGAATAACGGGGGATTACAGCTGTTGTGAAATCATGATGGAGGAATTGGCTGCTGTCTGCGAATAACTGGAACCTGCATTCACAACTGTCAACCAGTTTCATATGACCACTGCAAAATGTGCTTTTGATGGGATGGCAGTGTGGCCTTGTGTTAAAAATGCATTGTGGACCTTTCTTGCTACTCATGTTGCTGGTGCGATCTGCAGAGAAATCCAGTCTGGCATGTGCTCACTCAGTGGTGGCTGGCAGGTGGTGTCCAAATCTGGACTTGTTTCATAGGGAAGGTTGTATGTGGAAAATGGCCAGAAGTCTCATAGCTCCACACTTATAACAAATATATTTGCAGTATTACCTCTCACTGATAATGAGATAGAGTTGGCAGGCCATGCCCTGTGCTCTTTCCTCTTTCGAGGTCTGGCAGCCCACAGAGGAAAGGAGGGACTGTTAGTTATAGACAGTTCCATTGTCAGGTGTGTGATGGCCCCATTGAAGGAAATAATGTCAGGGGAAGGGAGCAAATCAACTGTCACTTGGTATGTATCCTGGGAGGAATCATCCACTAGATGGAAGAGGATATGCCATGATCAACTGAGGTTGCAGTCATCTGCAGATCATTGCTCAAGTCCGCAATGATCATGTCTGAGGTCTGGGCTCTGAGACCACTCTTGATTCTTTGCTGACACTGATGGAAATGGTGATGAAAGTTAACCCAAATCATGAGGTCAGCCATGCACTATACACCAGAAATGACCATTGGATGCCAGAACATGTGTGGAATCCACTTCTTTTGTGGACAGGTGAAACTTGAATAGCTTTAGTTGAAGCAATTACAATGACAAATGAAGTAGCAAATGTGGCTTGTGAGAAATTAAACATCTTAATTGTTAACTGGCTGACCATTCACAGCAAAGTCCCAGAACTTCTGTGTCTCCTAGTAAGCAGTCACTCCTACATCATATTAGGAACTGAGAGTTGTTTGAAGCCCATAGTAGGGAGTGGGGAAATTTTTAACAACACTTGGATAATATATCAGAAAAATATATTAGATTCTCAAGAAGGAGAAAGAACATTAAGTCTAGTGTGGTCAAAAATGTGAAGAGAGTGGTTGCACTTGGCAGGGTGAGTGGTGGTGACAACAGGTTGAGAGGCCCAGTGAATACACTACTGACAGACAGAAATGCTTTTATTCAACTTTAATTACACATTTTGTGATTGACTCAATGAGGCAGATGCCTCACTCTGGTGACCCTGTCTGGTGCTGGCTCATGGACGGCTGCTTGCATTCAGTGAGGAGATGCTTGTGCAGACACCCTGTGATGCTGTAGACAGGCTGGAGGATGGTTGGCAGCCTCAGTAGGCATTGACTGTGGTGTAAGTGACACGGGATGCTGTGCTGTGACTGATTTCCTCTGGGGAACGGCCTCTCCTTGCAACTCAGCCTCGCACATGTTCACCGTGACAGTGAGTAGAGACCGTTGTGTGCAGGACAAGACACTGCCCCCTGGCAGGAGTCATACGACGGCTGGCTCGGATGGCAGGTCAGAGGTGCTGAGGCACCAAGTCCTGCAAGGCACTCAGTGCTGGTGGTGGCTGGTCCAAGTCAGTCTCAAGCCCGTGGCTGCTGCTTCCGGTGCCCAGTCATCTCATTGTACAGCAGAGCCCTGATGATATGGCGATGCTGCTTGACTTCAAAGTGTGTCTGCCTCAATATTCAGACCTATTTATACATCTCTTGTGTGCAGTTGTTACACCAAAACTTGGAACCCAGTCACTGGTGACATTGATCCACCCGCTACGGCAATTACTGCTGTGCGGTGCAGTTTTCTGCTGAGTGCAGCTAGTCTGTCTCGCAATCCTGCGTACATGTTGTTCTGACCCACATGTCATCGTGCTGCAGTTACCAGATTGTGCCTGCTTTTGCAATAATTCACAGCAGCATTCTTACCACTTCTTATTAACTTCATTAAGAACTGGCTAGTGACACTATAAATGAATCCATATGCAAATTGAGTAAACAGAGTTGGTGGACCTATATTAATAATCAGATGTTTAACTGGCAAACTAATTCAAACATATAACTCAGTAAATCATCCAAAAATAGCTTAAATTTAACATCACAGAAGTGTCTTGAGCGTATACTAGTTGTAGGTTGCAACTTTAACTAGACTAATATTGACTGGGAAACTTAACGCGTATATTATTGACAGTGACAATACACAGTCTTGTGAAATAATATCAAATACATTGTCAGACAGCTGCCCTGTACAGCTAATACAACAGCCCATATATGAAAAAAAAAACTTAAAACCTTCTGACTACAAAGAGACCTGACATTTTTTGGGAATGTCACCAATGAGAGGAGTATATTACTAAAGGAACAGTGGTGACAAAAGACAAAAATTTTATCAAGAATGCTTGGGGAGTATTTGTGTTTGATCAGATAGATAGACAGCCAGTAGTAGCATAGTGTTACTTAAAAGACAAAGCAGAACATTCAATTCAAATCTGACAAAATATATTTTGGTTAAAGCTCAAAGACATCAGAATCTCCAGTCTAGATAAATATATACCACATGAAATAATAAAAAGTGGCATTGATCCCCATTGTTTAATGGTACCATTTAGAGAATGTTGTGAAAACATGGACTGTTGTACTCTTGTTGCAAAAAAGACTGCAGGGAAGCTGACAGAACTTAATAGCAACTCATGTATCTGTAAGATAGGTCGTGCATGAAGTCTGTAATAATTTCCACAGTCAAAGCCAGACAAAAAGCTATCAGAAAATGCAAGGAAGTTCTGGTCATATATAAAGACAATGGACATTTCCAAAAATTACATTCAATCTCTTGTGGATCAGTGTGGTGTTGAAAGTGAAAACAGCAGCCAGAATTCTTAATTTCTGCATTTAAAAATGTATTTATACATGACAATACTACCGTATCCATGTTTGATCACACTACTGACCCATAAATAAGAGACATTTATACAAGGATGCCCAGGATTGAGTAACAGTTAAGACTACTTGAAACAAACAAGGCACCAATCATTGACAGAATTCCTGTTTGATTTTACATTGCATACACTGTGGACTTTGCCCATTTTACTAGCTCATATGTACTGGGAATGTTTTGGACAATGTGACTGGGAAAGAAACCACATCAATCCTATTAACAAAAAGGGTAAAAGAACAGATGCATGTAGGTACAGACCAATGTCACTAACATCCAGCATCCTAGAACAGATTCTAAGCTCAAACATTTTGACATTTCTCGAGCAAATGAAGCTTTTTGTCATAGAATCACCACAAATTCAGTAATAACCACTGTTGTGAAACAAGCTTGCGTTGTTCATACACGATATTGTGAAAATAGCAGATGCAGGTGAAGATCTAGATTTCTTCTCCCTAGGTCTCTGAATGGTTGTTGACACTGCACTCCAATTATGCCAATTCCTTCTTCCTAGGTCTCTGAATGGCGATTGACACTTCATTCCGATGGTACCTAGTAATCAATATATTATCATCTGAAATATCTCCACAGATACATGAATGGCTTGATGAAGTTTTGAGTAATATAACTCACTATGCTGTGCTGGGAGGCAAATGTTCAACAGAAACAAATGTGACATAGGAAATTCAGTATGGGAGCTTCATAAGACCTCTAATGTTTTCAGTATACATCATTGTCAGATTGTTCACAGACCATGCTGTTGTCTACAGGAAAGAGTAAGCAAGTGTAGGAAAACTTGGAAGAATTTGCACTTGGTGTAAATTAATGACTGACAGCTGTCTTTGCATGTGGAAAAAGGTGAGATGATAACTATAACAAATAAAAAGAATACAATAATGTGGGATTACAAGATTATAGTGAACATTTGGATCATGTCACATCATTTAAACGTTTAATGGTAATATTAAAATGAGATGAACATTGAAAATTTATAATAGGTAAGGTGAGTGGAAGACATATTTGCTATTAGAGTTCTGGGAAAGTGCAGTGCTGCTGTAAAGGGCATTAGAGGGACCAGCCCTAGGGTACTGCTCGAGTGTTTGGAATCATTGTGAAGTAGGTATGGCTGCAGACATTGAATGACATCATAAACATCAAGTTATGATTAAGACATGCCAATGTAGATGATACAGAAGTGTAACAGAGGTACCTTGGAAACTTAAATGGACAGACGATGTTCTCACGAAACCCTGTTGGGTAAATGTAGAGAATCAGTATTTGAGGAAGAATTAGCAACAGTTCTGCTACCACCATTGTATACCTCACACAGGGAATCATGAGATTTAAATAAAAGAGATTAGGATGTGTACGGAGGCATACAGGCAGTCATTTTTTCCTAGATACATTATGAGTGGAATAGGAAAGAAACTTGTTAATACTGGTATGTAGTACCCTCTGCCACACAATTACAAGATTATAGTGAACATTTGGATCATATTACATCACTTAAATGTTTAATGGTAATATTAAAATGAGGTGAACATTGAAAATTTATAATGGGTTTGTGGGTTATACATGTAGATGTAAACATAGATTCTGCACAGCTAACAGTGTACTCATTTATGAGAAGCATGGCTGTTCTGATGGCTCAGGAAGAATATCACAAATAGGGAGAGCTGCAGCACTGCTACAAATAAGCACCATAAAATATGCTTGTTGTCTGTATCCTTTTTATCCCTTTCCACAGTTTAGTTAATTCTGGCAATGCAGAGTGGTTCCTGCACAATGTGGGATTAAAGACTCACTAAATGTGGTTAATTGGGGAATGGATAAAGTTTCAGTGAGTTACAGAAGGGGTTATTAAACTTATACCACACTATGCTACTGCAAAAGTCAGGAAAATAGTATTATTTAATGTAATAGTGAGAGAATTGAAGAAATCATTGCCCATAGGTGAACACTGAAAATTTATTTTTCAGGTGTGAATATTACCAGACTGTCAGCTTAGTAAGTCATGTTTGAAGAATACTAACAGAAATTCCTTACAGAAGTATAGAAAACTGGTAGAAGCTGAACTTGGAGAAGATCAGTTTGGATTTCGAAGGAATGTTAAACACGTGAGGCAACGCTGACCCTAAGACTTGTCTTAAAAGGTAAGTTAAGGAAAGGCAACCTACATTTATTGCTTTTGTAGATTTGTAGAAAGCTTTTGATAATACAGACTGAAATCCACTTTTAAAGTTCTGATGGCAGCAGGGGTAAAATACAGGAAGCAAAAGTTTATGTACAACTTGTACAGAAACCAGACATCAGTTATAAGAGTCTAGGGGCATGAAAGGGAAACAGTGCTTGAGAAGTGAATAAGTCAGAGTTGTAGCGTGTCCCAAATGTTATTTAATTTGCACATTAAGCAAATGGCAAAAGAAATCATAGAGAAATGTGAAGAAGGTGTTAAAGTTCAGGGAGAAGAAATTTAAACCTTGAGGTTTGCTGACGACACTGTAATTCTGTCAGAGGCAGAAAAAGACTAGAAAGAGCAGTTGAACAGATTGGACAGTGTCTTCAAAGGGGAGTATCAAATGAACACTAGCAAAAGCAAAACAGGGATAATTGAATGTAGTAGAATTAAATCAGGTGATGCTGAGAGAATTAGATTAGGAAATGAGACACTAAAAGTAGTAGGTGAGTTTTGCTATTTGAACAGTAAAGAGACTGATGATAGCCAAAGTAGAGAAGATATAAAATCTGGATTGGTAACAGCAAGAAAAGCATTTCTGAAGAAGAGAAATTTCTTAACATTAACTGTAGATTTAACTATTGGGAAGTCTTTCTTGAAGGTATTTGTCTGGAGTGTAGCCTTGTATGGAAGTGAAAGTAAAGTGTAACAGATGTGCCTTGATAACTTAAAAGGAAAGGTGATGTTCTCACGAAACACTGTTGGGTAAATTTAGAGAACCAGTACTTGAGGAAGAATTAGCAAATGTTGTGTTGCATACCTCACATAGGGAATCACGAGAATAAAGTAAGAGAGATTAGGGTGCATACAGGCAGTCATTTTTTCCTTGGTATATTATGAGTGGAATAGGGCAGAAAATTGTTAATATTGGTATGTAGTCCCTCTGACACACAATATGCATTAGTTTGTGGGTTATACATGTAGATGTAGATTCTGTGCAGCTAACAGTGTACTCATTTATGAGAAGCATGGCTATTCTGATGGGTCAGAAAGAATGCCATGAATAGGGAGAGCTGCAGCTCTGCTACAAATAAGCACCATAAAATATACTTGTTGCTTGAATCCTCTTTTGTCCCTTTCCGCAATTTAGTTAATTCTGGCAATGCAAAGTGGTTTCTACGCATTTTAGGATTGAACACTCACTGAATGTGGTTACACAAATGTGTAGTGATGGCTTGCATCTACTGAAGAACCTAGAAAAGCTGAGAACTGAGAGGAAGGTTGGAGTCCCAATGAGAATCATTCTGCAACCCTTACCTTTGCATTTAAGTGCCTTCACTGGTTTTTTTAAAATCTCTGGTGCTTTTTCCCCTTTCAGATTTTGAAAATGGCAGCTGTGCAACATCAATCAAGCAAGTACCAACTGCTATGCATAGTTCAACTTCAGGTGGTAGTAAATACACAGACATTTCTCATTAAGATATGCAAGAAGTTCCAGTGATTTATCAAAGGGGTTCTGAAACTTACACCACACTTTACTACTGCAAAAAATCAGGAAAATAGTATTATTTAACATAATGCTGAAAGACTTGAAGAAATCATTGCTCTCATTAAAAAAAACACAAAGTTGTATGAGTTCATGAGTGATGAAAATGTAATCAGAACTACCACTCATGATGCAGAACTTCACACTCTTGGAACATTTTTGAGAAACTTGCTGGTAGACTTATATTATGAGGATGTGCTGAAAAGTAATGCCTCCAGATTTCGTATGTGAAAACTCTTAAAGCTTTTTAAATAAAACAAATGTTATTAACATTCTACATCATTATTCTTCACACCTACATATTTAATATGTATTATTTTTGTAACAACATGCTGTAAATGCAAAAACCTGTACTATGTAACAACTGTAAGTTGCTTTATGAAGTTCTGTACCATATATTGCCAGGTGCATCACCCGTAATGGCTTCTTGTACATGTGAACTGCAAATTTCTACTGTTGGTACAAAAATTGTTTAAAAATGCTATGATGTTTACAAAAGTCACCAATTGGTGACCATATGCTAAAAAAGATAATAAATAAATAAAATAAATAAATTTCTCAACATAGTAACCTTAGTGATGAACTTCTTTCTCCCAATGAGAGATCAGTTTGTTGATACCATCACTGTAGGCTGTTTCACTTTGCTAATGGAGCCACAATCTCACCTCTGATTGCACTGCTTCATTACAATCAAAGTGAAGTTCCTGAAGGTGTTTTTTTTTTTTGGGAACAGTGAAAATTGGATGGAGCCAAGTCAGGACTGTATGGAAAATGACTGATGGTGGTGAACCCAATGTGTTGGGTTGTCAGAGCATTCTTGTGTGGTCTGGCACTGTCATGTAGAAGGAGAGGTGTGTGAACAAACTCTTCAAACTCAAAACTCAGTTACAGCATGCTGTTTCTCAAGCCCTGACATAGTTACAGTACACACTGCCATGTTATATGCTACAATTCGGACCCCTCTAACAGCAGAGGGCTGCAAATATGTGGAAATGAAGAGTAAATATGTAGAATGTTACTAACATTTGTTTTATTTAAAAAAGCTTTAAGGGTTTTCACATAAAAATTCTGAGGCATTACTCTTTAGCACACCCTTGTATGATGTAAGTTATGATTTCCGATGATGCTACAAGTGGCAGTGTTCACTACCATAGCTTTGCTGGTAACAGATATAGTAATGCCTAAAGAAAAGTTGAGTCTCTTTAATGCTGAAATGGTATAATACTGATGTAGATGAGTCAAACAGAGGAAATGCAGCACTCCACTCTATAATAGTTGTCAGCCCCAAGATACGTGATTGTCAACATAGACACCCCTAAACCCAAGATAAAATGGGAAGAGGTACAGTGGTAACTGCTAAACCAAAATTTAGATGTTCTGACAATTGGGATGTACTTCCCATAAATGTAATCTTTGTAGGTCAGTATGCAGCTAACAGGCCCAAATTCAATGTTACTGGTCAAGTAAAGAGTACAAAACATTCAGACTTTTCTAGAAATGTGATCATGATTTTAAGAGAAATACAGATGACAGCTGCAATTGGGCATTGAATTAAATTCAATGGTGACGAGTTATTGTGGGGCATCCGGACCTGAAACTGGATTTCCTGCTTTACATGAGTGGTTCCTTAACTGCTTCATCTATCCAGACACGCCTCCCTTCCAGTCCAAATTCTCAACTTGGCGCATACTACACATGTAGCCTCCACCATTCATTATCCTCATTGACTGCAGTTTTATGGCATTCCTGCAAGAGTTCAGACATATTGTGCATCCACACTGAAGTTATACTTACAAGAACTGCACATCAGATCAAAAAAACTTACAAGTCCAGTTTGTTTGTCTCAGAGAGGGACATCCAGTTACATCGCACTCGACCCCCACCCCACCCCCTGTGTTGGTGGCAGGGGGCCATTTTATTTTATTTATTTATTTAATTATTTATTTTTGCAGATTACGATTCTACAGCAAAATCTACATATGTTTTATATGTTCTGCCACATATGGTGCTGTAATCGGAGGATAGGACAGACCAGTATTTCGTAACTTCTAATTGGAAACCCCATTTGCAACATAGTATTCCTCCACACACAGGGTGGGTGGGGGGTTGAGTATTGATATTATTGGATGTCCTCATCTGAGATAAATAAATTGGAATTATAACTTTTGTTGATCCAATGTGTAGTTCTTGATATATTTGAATGTCTTCAGTTAAAATGAACATGCTGTATATTATTGTTCTGTTATACATGTCCTTAACCACTTTTGGGTACTTGACCATGTCATCCTTCCAACCCAAACACTCGACTTGCCACATACTACACACGGAGCATCCACCATCCATTATTCTCATTGCTCACAGCTTTACTTGAATCCTGCTTGAGTTTTGACATAGTGTACATCTGCACTGAAGTTATCTTTACCATCAAGGTGCATTTATATTATTGTATGTTTGGTGTCTGTTATGTTGGACATCTCCGATAGAACAGATACCATTCTTATACTGTGGATGATTTTAAGAGAAATACCAACGTCATGTGCAGTTGGCCATTGAAACTCGATGGCAAGAAATGAAAATTTGTGCCAGATCGAGACTCAAACCTGGATTTCTGGCCTTACATAAGTGGGCACCTTAACTGCTCTAGCTATCTGAGCATGCATCCTTTCCATCTCAAATTCTCAATGTGTCGCACACCACACATGTAGCATCTGTCATCCATTTTCCTCATTACTGGTAACTTTACCTGACTCCCACAGGAGTTTGGACTCAATGTGCATCTGCACCGAAATTATCATTACCATCAAGGCAACCACTGGCAGAAAGCAGGAAATCTGGGTTGGAGTCACAGTCCAGTATGGATTTTCACTTGTTGCCATTGAATTTAATTCAATACCTAATTACGGCTGAGATCTGTATTTCTCTTAAAATCATGTATGTGTATATGGCTAGTATATTGTAGAGGTAGATGGGTGCATTTCTGTTTAGGTTCTACAGACAAAATTACCAAACTGTTGCAAACCACTTTCAAATAGCAGAGAAATCCAAATAAACAACATACACAGTCCCCTAGTCTCAAATCTCCTGGTGGAACCAAAGCTGGTGCCATGTTGGGTAATGCAGTGATCTCTCATTGCAGAGGGGAGACCTTATTGTTGTTGAGATGCTAACCTCCAATCTTTCTTCCTACCTCGAAGTATGGCTACCACATTACACCATGTTAGCCAGCATGGAAGTTCAAATGGCTCTGAGCACTATGGGACTTAACTGCTGAAGTCATCAGTCCCCTGGAACTTAGAACTACTTAAACCTAACTAACCTAAGGACATCGCACACATCCATGCCCAAGGCAGGATTCGAACCTGCGACTGTAGCGGTGGCGCGGTTCCAGACTGTAGCGCCTAGAACCGCTCAGCCACTACGGAAGTGATATAGGAAGGAGGGTTGGTTAGAGAAAACCTGAGATAAGAAACACTGCCAATTTGTGTGTGTCAAATAAGTATTTTTACACTTTTTAGGAGAAAGCAGTGATGATTTTTAAACAGTTTGTAGAGTTATTTGTTTTGTAAATAATTACTGCCTTCTTTTGCTGCACTGTATTTTATTTCTGCCAGATGTATTTCACCTTTTTCACTTTAAGGCATATCCCTAGCTATTCAATATGAAAGGCCCTTTGGCTGCAGTTCCCATTATGTAGCACACAATTCTGATGGGAAAGGAACACCTGTTATTCGGAAACCATGTCACATTCCACATCACTTTAAAACAGTAGTGGAATAATACATTGTATAGCAACTACGTGACAGCATTATAAAGGAAAGTAAAGATCGTGAGGCCAATCTGTAGTAATAAAACTTTTTAAGGTGACTTTTTATGGCTGTTAAGGACTTTGGAAACAGAATATTTGCACCATCAACTGTACACTTGTGTATTTATTGTCTACCAGTTTTGGTTATAATAACCATCTTCACTGGAGAAAAATAATGTACATCAGTGGATCAAAAATATAGTTTTGTCAAATATGACTCAACCAAATGTAGAGCAGTAGAAAATACATAACTATTGTAAGAGTCTATCTGAACATAATCCATATAAACATGCTGTGTATTACCACAGTTACAGTAATGTGTACTTGCTGAGAACTTCACGATTACTACCTGGCACATTATTATTTTTAAGTGTGAAGTTCTCACCAAATATACATTGCTGTAATTGTGGTAATGCAAAGCTTGTTTATATAGATTATGTTCAACCAAACTCTTATGGCTGTTATGTATCTTCTACATCTGGTTGTGTCATATTTGACAAAAAAGTATTTTTGATCCATTGATGTACATTGTTTTTCCCTTGTGAAGATGGTTGTTATTGCTGAACTTGTAGAGAATGAATATACAGTTGTACAGCCGATAGTGCAAATACGCTTTTTTCAAAACAATGTATAGTACATGCACACGATAAATGAGTGTATGGAGCCAATACCAACCACTTGTGATCATATATGTCTGAATAAATGTGTAAGAGGTGATGATTTGATTAGATTAGATTAGATTAGATTAGATTAAGTTTTCGTTCCATGTACCCAAAAAATGAGGTGATTCTCATTGGGTGTGGAACATGTCAGAAATTATAACATAAAAACACGAAAGATTTGAATATAATACTTACTACCCTGATCATTTGTCAGGAGATAGTCGAAATAGGTTAACACAATGCAGTAAACTGGATCGGCTAATATTTACAGAATTAACACACTGTCAGAATGAAACACTGTTGTGCACTATTAATAAATTTATCATACACAAAATACCTAATCTTGATTGTTGTGACCAAGTGCTGTCAAAACTGAAATCCAACAGATAACTTCAGCATATTTTAGCCAGTCTGGAAATGTTCTGCTGATAAGAGATTGATTGCACAAATAACTTAAGATTGAACTCAACTCGCATGAGCACTCTTTGATTAACTTTGTTGATATGTTATCATTTCCACTGGAATACTTTGATTTTGAGGATTTTATGATGGATGCTACTTCTTTGGGAGATATGAGTGTCATTTCCATTTCACTGAAGTTGTTTTTAAAGACTGGTCTCAGATACTCAATTGCACTGATCACCAAACCTGATAATCCCAAGCTGTCAATAACAGAAATGAAGTACTTGTTTAAGAGATTTGCAACTCTACATGCATTTGTTACCAAAGTCTCATTTATTTTTAGAGCTATCTGTACCTCTTCCTTTTTGGCCCCACCTGTCTCTGTCTTCACAATATCCCATACAGTTTTTAGTTTGTTACCTGATGTAATTATCTTTTTCTCATAATAAAGCTGCTTAAATTTCTGGATTACTTGCGTCAACATTTCGCAGTGTTCTTTGTAATACATTACAATTCTAACATCAGAGCTGTTCCTAGATAGTATATACAGTCTCCTTTTTGTCCTACATGATATCTTTATTCCTTGTGTAATCCACAGTTAATTTTTGATTTCTGTGTGATTTGAGTTACCTTTAGGGGAAAACAATTTTCGAAAGTGGACGCAACTTTATTAATGAATGCTTTGTATTTTCCATTTGAGTCAGATGTGTTGTAAACATCTATCCAGTTCATGTCTTTGAGCAATTTCCTGAATTTCTCAATTTTTGACTTATTTATTAATCTCCTGTACGTGATTTAATAGATTTTTTTTTATCCTGACAAGTTTCAACATTTAACACAAGATGCTGCATGTCATGTTCAGATAGCCCATTTACTATTGGTTTTGTGATATGACTTTTTTCCCTAGATTTGTCTACAAAGATGTTAGCAATAGCAGTCTTAGCTTTTACATATCCTAGTAGCAAAGTTCACAGTAGGAACTAAATTGAATGATAGTGTTACTGACTGCAATAATTGTTCACCGACAGACCTTTTCAATAAATCCACATTAAAATCTCCAGCAATGTTTATCCAGTTTGTAACATTATTTAGACCCTAGATAATCTTGGACCATGCCTTTTCTTTGCCACTATGGATTTATATGCGAGTTGTCACCAGTTGGAGGTGGGCCCAGAGGATCACCTCAAAACCATGTTTATAATATTCTACAGACACTTTCAGTAATCTAGGGAGCCTTTTGGGTTAAAAAAATACACTAGTGATATTCAAGCATCTGGCAGACAAATTTTTACTGGAACTAAATCTTGTGCAAAGCGTGGTGTAACTTACTTATTTGCTTACTTACTTAACCGGTAATCAGGGCGTTGCGGATCATGCACTGACCTTAAAAACTGTCCGTAACAGTTCCTGTTTCAGTTTCCTGTAAATCCTAATTGTTGCAGTATTTCCATAGTCCATCCTTCCCTCTTGTTCTTGGTCTTCCCTGAGGACACTTTCCCCTCTGGCGTTCTTACCAACACTAGCATCATCTGTCATCTTTGCAACATTTCCAGGTCATTTTAGTTGCTTAAGCTTTGCTTTTTGTGCAGTATGGGCTGATTTATCATAGCATATATTTCTTCTTTGTTTTTTCAGTCTTGTTCACCCTCTCCTTCCTTCACTAGCCCAAAAATCTTTCTCAGGATCTTTGCCTTGTGTACCATCAGTTTTTTTTCAATTGCTATTGATGTTAAAAAATACTTTATACTATGGGCAGCCACAGTTGTGGAAATACATTTGATAAATGAAGAACCACACCAGCTTTTAAATAATCCCTTATTGAAATGACCAGTTCTTCAATTTATTGCCGCATCCTCAGGTACACATCTTAGTAGCAAAATGGGGGAAAAATAAAATAAACAATATTTTCTATACTCCCAGTTTAAAAACGATGTATTAAATAACAGATAAAAGTACTCACAATCAAGTCAAGTTATACGGATCACCCAACATTCTCAGTCAAATCAAAGTAAGACATTCATCAAAGGAACAGTAGTCAAGTAATATAATCACCAGAATGATGGAGTTGACCTCTCCATATAGTAAGGGATCCTATAACAAAAAATGTCAAGGGAACTGATAGGGTCTAAAATCCAAAGTTTGGAAATGTGGGATTAAAATGAATGTATTTAAAAAAATTCACCATTGAGAGAGCAATATAGTGTGGAATAGACTCGTGTGGGAGTAGAATACGGCGGTATCCAGGCAGAAAAACATATCACATAAAAATGGCGATAAAACAGGAAACCTGATATAAAAATAGAGCGTTAATAGCCAATAAAGACAGGTCGAGGGGAAATCAGATACAGAGAAACTGACTAACTAAAAGATGGTGAAAAATGGAAGAAGAAAAATACTAAGGAAGTTACCATAATATAAACTCAGTGGTCACATAGCTGGAACCAACACAGGCCAGAAACGGTGGAACCCGAAGCACACAGGAACAAAGAAATGACCAGAAAGGCCAGTGCACATAGGCTAGGTAATAACTGATATCACACGAGCATGAGAGAAACAGTAAATGCTATAAATGATTGGGCAGAAAAAGTAGGGTGGCATCCTTACATAGCTGATAATACAAAGGTGGCAAAATAATCAAACCCGGAACATGAAATGATCTTGATAGAAAATAAAAGACATTAAATGTAGCTAATAACCATCAGCTTAATTAAAGAAGATGAGAGGTATAAAGGAATCTCAATAAGAGAGGGAGTTGGAGGAAAATAAAAAAGGGATTGGATAATGAGGAAAGAGAAGTGAACCAAACATAAGTGGGAGGTAAAAAAAAGGAAATAGGTCTGAATTTTATATGAACCGATTGTGAATACTCTTATCTGTTATTTACTACATCCTTTTTTTTAACATGGAGTTTAGACAATATTGTTTATTTTAATTCTCCCCCGCCCCCCCTTTTGTTACTCAGATATATATGTTCGGATGCAGCTATAAGCTGCGAAACTTATCATTTCAATAAAGGATCATAGCTGGAGTGTTTCTTCATTTATTGAGATGCTATTGATGTTACTCAATGTTTCTATGCCATATAACAGTACTGGTATAATTAAGTGTATGATGTGCTTTAATTTTAACTCCTGTTGAAATTTCCCTTAATTTCATGATTGGTTTTAGGTTGTAATATTATCTGAAATCATTAATGATTCATTGGCCAACTTCTAGCTCAACATTATTCCTCCAGTTGAAATATGATCCCAAATATTTAAAGACCTAACTATCTTCAGTGTCATCTTTTCCACCTGTAAATCCCCAATCACAATGTGGTCATCCTTCTACTTACTTTCATCACTTTTCTGGGTTGATTCTGGAGCCCACATTCCCTGCACTACTGCTCAGGTCCTCTATGGTTTTTATCATTTCTTCACGTGACTCTAATGTAGCTACCATATCATCTGCATATAATAACATCTGTAGATGCCCATTCAAAGCAATGCCCATTCCTAATCTCAAAGACACTTATGCCAAAGCAACAGAATGGCGAAAAGGTGGATGTTGTGATGTGGACCAGAACAAATGAAGGAGGTGACAGATGCAGCAAAGTAGGCGATAGATGAAAAGAAAAAGAAGAAAAGAAATTGGTTTAATCAAACATGTTAGGAAGCAGTAGAAGAAAAAAATTGATAAACAACACAAACAAAGAAAATAATAGTGAACAATACATGAGAATGAAATGAGAGGTACAAGAATAATGAGGCAGAAATTTGATTTTCATGCTCAAAGAATAGCACATGAGAAATGTATTCCTCACAGTCACATTGTATCTTTGCGCTATCTTAGTCTGATGAAGTTTATTTGCCTCAATGTATTGTTGTGTTGCTCTTACTTATTTGTTTCTTCCAGTACTGCATTTGTAGTTTGATTTTCCCAACAAGTAGTAAGTGATCTGTGTCCCCATCTGCTCCTCTATATGATCTTACATGTTCTATGCACTTCTTATGCTTCATGTTGACTGTTGTACTTGACAAAATAATGCTCATTGGTATGGTTTTGGGCTCTTAGCTATACTCATGGAGGGGCCAAGTTGGTACCTACAACACGTAAAATATTAGATCTTTTTATTGTACTATGAACAAGACAAAATACTTAACTTTGATACAAACCATGCCCACACTAATGTCATGAGTATTTATTACTGTCACAGAACATAAATGTATCACTTGATACAAACCATGTCCACACTAATGTCATGAGTATTTATTACTGTCACAGAACATAAATGTATCACTTGATACAAACCATGTCCACACTAATGTGATGTGTACTTATTACTGTCACAGAACATAAATGTATCATTTGATACAGAACAAGATACTAGTATCTTGTCACAGAGTACAACTGACTATGAACTTTTGTGCAGAGTTCTGTCTAACACAATTGCTGAGTGGGCTGAGCTGCTCTATACTCTGATATAAGTAATCGAGGTGATGCAGTGGTGTATGGAAACTCTTCTGGGTATGTCTGTGCCACCATCTGTCATTCATAGTTGCTTCTGGCAGCACCTATGTTTATTTGTGGTTCTGTCACAACATACAAATCTTGCCATGGCACCTCACTCTTTGCATGACACCACATTCTCCCCTCTGTCATGTCCTCCAAACCTCTGCACCATCGCCTCATAGTGCTGTGTCACATGATGTCGACAGGGGAGGGAGTGGGGGAGGTCTGAAGCCAGACTTTTAGATGAGAAGACGGAGCATAATTACAGCCAATGGCAGCTCCCTGTCTGCACCTTGGTATCCACCTTACAAGTGACTGGAAACACTGGCCAAAAACCAACCACAGGTTGTGTGCCCACATCAAGTGATACAGATGCCGAGAGTGGGAAGACAGCAAGGGAATCTTCTGGGGTGGTGTGATGGCTGTCTGGTGCTGATGCCTTCATGGCCATCACAACAGGGTGCAGAATGGGTGCCGACATCAGTGGCAGTGGTAGCTGTGGATTTGGCGGTGGTGGCTGTAGCCACAGTCTCCATGGGCACCACTCTGGACAATGGAACCATGACTGATATAGAGGTGGAGATGGCTGCTGCAGTAGCATAATCGTAAGAGTGACGTAGCTGGTTCTGCTGATGTCAGTGTAGTGCAGTGGAACCTTGTACAATGTAAGAACAACATCCCTAAACTTTTGTAATGACACAGTGCTCCCAGCACTGCTTCTTGCCAAAAACTTTAAAGAAGACTTAATCTTGTGGCTCACATTTTTATGCCCCAACAGATTGAATTGTTTCTGTGGTGGCCACAGAAGATGAAACAATGCACCGTAACTTGTTCCATCTTCTTGTCATGTGGCAAGTAGGAGGAAAGAAAAACTTTAAGGCTTACTCCCATGTGTGGGAAGAACTGAATTTCTCCATGTGACTTTTGAATCTCCAAATGAATCATTCAGCTTCACTGGTAGACTGAGGGTGAAAAGGAGCAAAATCACATGGTGTATGCCATTGGTGGCACAAAACTGTTAAAAACAGCTGATTTGAGTTGCAGTCCATTGCCTGAGACAAGGACCTCAGGATGACCTCAAAGATAAAAAAAAAATAGAAGACTTGCAGTAGTGGAGGGTGTAATGGGGACAACAAAATGAAATTTACTGTGTGCATCTACCATCAAAAATCATCACATGTTCCAGAATGGACTGGCAAAATCAATATGGGTGCATTGATAGGGTCTGGATGGATGTGGCCACTCAAAAAGCATTGTGGAAGAACAGATTAATGTTCCATACAAACAGTGAAACAAGAGGTCATTCGCTCAATCTGCCAAGTACAGTGATGTTGGGCGAGTTACTTCATGCAAACTACGTTCCAGTGACCTTGATGCAGTAAGGACAAAACTTCTTGCTGGAGGGAGTGAGGAATCACAACCCATGTATCATCATTGTATGCAAAAGCAGAGCACTTGCCCGTGCAGGTAGTGTGTTACATTGTGAAAAGCAGCAATGTGCCAGGGGGTGGGGAATTTTTTTCAGACTGCACAGCCATCCAACAACCTGCATAGAAACAGTTGCTGCAGCAATACATCAAAAATCAAGAGGAAAATTTTAAAGACTTTCAAAATTGTGAGTATCGATTTGATGACATGTTTCTTCAGGCAAATCTAATACTGCATCGGTACCGACCAGCAAGCAAGACATAAAGTCGACATTCGAATGTTGGACAGTTGGTCTGTACAACTCATACTGATAATTAGACAATATCAGAGTCCAGTGTTGCAATATTTGTGCTGTCCATGATGAGACAGAATTGGAAAGATTGAACAAGCCCATTAAAGGCTGATGATCTGTAAGCAAATAGATCTTCCTTCCATACAAGTATTGGTGGAACTTGGTAACACCATAGAGAATGGCAATTGCCTCTTTTTCAAGCTTACTGTAATTACATTGCACATTGTTTTGAGTTTTCAAGGCAAAATTAATAGGCCTGTCAGAAGCACCAATTCTATGGGAGAGCACAGCTTCAATCCTACAAGAAGTTGCAACCACAGGTAATGCAACAGTCTTTGCTGGATCAAAACTAATTGAACAATGATGACTTAATAATGCATCCTTCAATTGCTGAAATGTGTCCTGACAGTCTTGGGACCACACAAAGGGAATACCGTTCCAGCACAACCAGTTCAGCCGAACAGCAATTTGCACAGAGTTTATAATGAGTTTAATATAATAGGTAATCTTTCCCATGACAGCTTGAAGATCCTTAATGTTAAAGGGCACCAGCAGGCCTTTAATTGCAGACAAAGAGTGCATTAGCAGCATGAATACCCTGAGCATTTATAACATGTGCTAAATAGTGAAGTTCTTTGTGGAAGAAGGAACACTTTTCCTAGTTGCACTTAAAGCCAGCCACTGAAAGAACTTGAAACAAACAGTCTATATTTTCCACTTGTTCAGTAGGCTTATGCTCCACAGTAACAATATTGTCCAAATATTTTGTACAAGAAGGAACTTTTGCTGTTAATTGTTCCAGGAACCATTGAAAAATGGCAGGAGCTGAAGCAATTCCAAACATCAGTCATTGAAACTAGAACAAACCCTGTTGAGTGTTGATCACAGAATATTGTCTGGACTGCTCATCCAGCAGCAACTGTAAGTATACCCCATGTAAATCAATCTTAGAGAAGAATTTCCCCTGTCTCTATCTGTCTATTAATTTGTCTGGTTGTGGGAGATGAAATGAATCCATGACAGTTTATGAGTTTACTGGGGCTTTAAAATCTGCACACAAATGCGAACCTCCTGATGGCTTTTTGAGAATGACCAAAGGTGATGCACGTTGACTGGCAGAAATTGGTTGGATAACTCATTGTCTTTCCATCTTGAAGTACCTAAACAATTTGCTCATGCACTGCATGGGAGACAGGCTTTAACAGTAGTGCTGGGCACTGAAACACTGGTTTGGAACATATTGTCTTGTGTGCATAGGTTGAACAAATCAAACAAGTCTAAACCAGAAATTTTTACACCCTCCATAGATCTGAGTACATGAAACAAAACACGTTTCATAACTTCATGAAAAGTTGTTTGCAAACTGCACACGCCAAGTACTGATATTTCGTGGCCCTTATAAGCATACAAAATAGAAGTAGTGTTCAGTGGCTGTGGACTACTGATCATTTCATACATGTCTTTACTGACAAGGGAAACAGAAGCACTTGTGTCTAACTGAAATTTATCTTTTGAGCCACTCTTAATTGGACAGAAAGTTTGTTCTCCTATCTGTGTACTACTGCAGAAGATTTCTGTGATTTGGAAATGCAAGTCTTCGTTTGTGCTCACTTTGGTGGCAGTGCCAACACAACATTAACCATACTTGTTGATTGCTTTGCTGAAGCCATGCACCTGGCTGGTGCTGCTGGACCTGGCCTGAGCCTGGGCTGCCTTGTAAACACACTTAATATGACCTTTCCTACCACACTGGAAACATTCTCCATCATGACAAGGACAAGCATTTCTGTTGTGATTTGAAAAGCACTGAGGACAACACTTCCTCACTGTATTCTGTAGCACAAGTCATGTACCACAAAACATATATTTTTTATCTCTAATTTTACTGTTAGCCTGAGACCTGTTTTTATTCTATTTAACATTAGTGTGAACTTTAGACTGAGTGCCTTGCGCACTTTTACAACAGAAATACATGGAGCCTCAAAATCACCTCCAGTTGTGTCCACAGTAATTTGAGATTCCACAATAGATAGAAATGTTTTTAGATCAGGGTCTGGCAATTTGAGGATAGCATTGCAAATACGTGTGTCTGATATTTGGTGTAATTGCGTTATGTAACATGATATCACTGTATCTGAGTCCACAAGAACACTTAAACCTGCAGTGTCTTGCAAGCCTTTTTAGTTTGGCAATTCACTGTTTTAAAGTTTGTGCAAGCTGCTTCTTGAGACAGAAGAATTTATACCTTGCTGCAGCAATATGTACCTGAGAATCATAATGTTCATTGACCAGCATAACAAGTTTGTTGTAGTGTACAGTTTCATGATGAGAATTGGGGCATCGTTTTAAATACAAATGGTGCACTGCGTCTGTGACAGCTGAAAGAAAAAAAAAAGCATTGCACACCATTACTGTAATGTTGTGAGCTGTGAAATGGGCCTCTGTCTGTGTCTAAATATTCTGACCAGTCCTCTTCATTAATATTGGATGGGCCAAACTTGGGTGTAACAACCGGTAACGGTGCTGAGTCATCTGTTAGACACTGAGTGTTAGTTATTCAATCTGCTGCACTTGAAACTGAACAACTTCATTTAAATACTTTTTCTGTGGCAGCTCAGATATGGTTAAACACTTTATATGAGACACAGAAAATATCAAAATACACAAGGCAAGCCCTGGGCAGATGATGCACAGAAACAACATGCACACATCATTACAGACTTTGTAATAAGTTGAGTAAAGTCTATATAAACTACCAGACTCATCATCACTTGTCATACTGGATGACATAACACTCATCAGTACTTTCAACACTGCAGCCCAGTCAGCAGTCATGATAACCTAATATATAAGAAACTATCAGCCTCAATTGCGGTAATGAAACCAACCTTTACCTACTACACACACTACTGGGGTAGTGTGTTTGAACTTAGGTAAATCCATGCATAGTTTGTTACATTTTAGTCATAACCTGGTGCAGAGGCTTTATGTTTAAGATTTTCAACCTTTCTATAAGTTATTTGTTTTAAGATATAACTGCATTGATCTTTTGTCTTTGACAGTCATGGTCTCAGTTAGACATGTGGAATGTTCCCCGCCATGTTGTTTTGCAGCGCGTTGTCTAGTCCTACTTAGTTTCACATGAGCTACCAAGGCCCACCGCACGGCGTCCATGGAGACGAGGCGCACGCCAGAGCTTAAGTTAAGTCTTGGTGTTGACTTAGTACTTGTTGTTGTTGTTGTGGTCTTCAGTCCTGAGACTGGTTTGATGCAGCTCTCCATGCTACTCTATCCTGTGCAAGCTTCTTCATCTCCCAGTACCTACTGCAACCTACATCCTTCTGAATCTGCTTAGTGTATTCATCTCTTGGTCTCCCTCTACGATTTTTACCCTCCACGCTGCCCTCCAATGCTAAATTTGTGATCCCTTGATGCCTCAAAACATGTCCTACCAACCGATCCCTTCTTCTAGTCAAGTTGTGCCACAAACTTCTCTTCTCCCCAATCCTATTCAATACCTCCTCATTAGTTACGTGATCTACCCACCTTATCTTCAGCATTCTTCTGTAGCTCCACATTTCGAAAGCTTCTATTCTCTTCTTGTCCAAATACTTTCAGAAATGACTTCCTGACACTTAAATCTACACTCGATGTTAACAAATTTCTCTTCTTCAGAAATGCTTTCCTTGCCATTGCCAGTCTACATTTCATATCCTCTCTACTTCGACCATCATCAGTTATTTTACTCCCTAAATAGCAAAACTCCTTTACTACTTTAAGTGTCTCATTTCCTAATCTAATCCCCTCAGCATCACCCGATTTAATTTGACTACATTTCATTATCCTCGTTTTGCTTTTGTTGATGTTCATCTTATATCCTCCTTTCAAGACACTGTCCATTCCGTTCAACTGCTCTTCCAAGTCCTTTGCTGTCTCTGACAGAATTACAATGTCATTACGTACCGCATTTTTAAAATGTGACTACACTTATTCAGGTTGTTTTAGTTTTATTTCTAGACCATGCACTCTTAGACAAATTATAGATTCTGGTATATCTTCTGAAGAAGGCTCAATTATTTGGGCTGAAACCTTGGTAAAGGTTGGTTCCACTAGCGCAATCAAGGCTGATAGTTTCTTATATACTCATCAGTACAGTGTTGGCTTCTTAGCTTTACTTCTGGAGGTACTGAGCTGATACTACAACATGTAAAATATTAGATCACTTTATTATAACATGAAGAAGATGGAATACTTAACTTTGTTACACAGGAATGTCAGGAGTATTTATTTCTCACAGATTACAACTAACTGTAAACTTGTATGCAGAGCTCTGTCTCACACAATTGTTGCACTGTTGGCTCAGTAGAGAGACAATGCAGTCACCTTCAATAGTGATTGCTGACTGGGCTGAACGTGACTGCACTCAGATGTAAGTAAGCAAACTGCTGTGGTGGTGTATGGAAACTCTTGTGGGTGTGTCTACACCACCATCTCTCATTTGTATTTGCTTCTGACAGCAACTTTGTTTAATTGTGTTCCATCGCAAGGTACAAACTTTGCCTTGGTATCTCGCTCTTTGAACAAGATAACATTTACCACCAACAAGTGTTCAGTTTGGCTTATAGTTTTCCTATCTGGTGGTTTCCAAGCACACTTTATGAATGTTCTTATGGTGGAACTGATTATAGGATCTTGAGTAGCTACAAAATAGATCAGTCTTAACCCTTTCTCATTCAGTTTCTCATCCCCCCAGGGGGTCCACAACTCTTTCGTGGATACGTGCGTGGCGAGCACGGGGCCCCGAGCCATTGCAGCCTTCTTTCTCTCCCGGGCTGCATTTCCTTTCCCTTCCCCTCCTTTCCCCTCCATACCCCTTTCCCCTCGCCCTCTCCTCTCCCTCTCCTCTCCCTCTATTGGTGTCCTTGCTTATGTTGGCCCCCGCTATCCTCCTGGTTCTGTTGGTTTTACACTCTGGCTTTGTTGCGTAATCATCTCCTCCTTTTGGCATTCCTTGGTCCCCCTCTGGGGTTTGACCTCCATTCCAAAATTTCTCTTCCGTAGTGTGAGCCATTTGGGGAAGAGCACCTTACCTAGTGTCTCCGACGTGTGCCCTCCTAGTATATTCCACCTTTTCTTCTACGTCGTTGTCTGATGCTAGGGTGCATAGCCAGCACGGTAGCCAGCCCGTGTGGTGGGGTCGCTATGTACCCTTTTGGTTGAGCCCCCTGAACACACAGGGATCACACTTCTGATACCTGAGCTGTGACCTCCTCATGCATGCCTTGGAGTGGTTGCTCGTCATCCTGGAGCATCGGAACTCCCGGCAATGGCCGCCGTGCCAGACGGCCCTTGCTGTGGCTGGGTGGCGCCCGTGAGGAGAGCCCCTGATCGGAGTGGGTGGTATCAGGGCGGACACTATGCAGATGAAACGCATAAGGGTCCAAACCTCTGGCCGCTCTTCTGCGGCCGTCTCTCTGCGTGGTACTGATTCCTCAAGTGCTGCTTCTCTTGCCCCTTCGGCCTTCCCTTCCGTGGCTACCCCCTGGGAGGAGGGTCAGGCCCGTCGTCTAGGGGCAAAACCTTTCCCCCGTTATCTAGTTTGCACCAGGACTGATGGAGATACTTTCACCAGTGTCAAACCTTTATTCTTTGTGGAACACATTGAAGACAAGTTCGGCGAAGTGGACTCCCTGAGCAAGATGCGGTCGGGTTCATTACTGATAAAAACTGTTTCGGCTGCCCAATCTGCGGCCCTTCGTGCCTGTACCCATCTTGGCACAATTCCCGTGTCCATTACCCCTCACCAGTCTCTAAATATGGTACAAGGTGTGATTTTTCACAGAGACCTCATCCTTCAAACTGATGAGGAACTTCGGGACAATCTCGGACGGCGGGGTGTTCACTTTGTTCGGCGTGTTCAGAAGGGTCCTAAAGATAATCGTATTGATACTGGTGCCTTTATCCTGGCCTTTGAAGGGGATACCCTTCCTGAGAAAGTTAAGATTATGGTCTATCGCTGTGATGTGAAGCCGTACATCCCACCTCCTATGCGGTGTTTTAAGTGCTTGCGTTTTGGCCACATGTCTTCTCGCTGTAACCAGGACCCTCTCTGTGGTGACTGTGGACGTCCACTCCATGAGGGGAGTCCCTGTGTTCCCCCTCCTGTATGTGTAAATTGTCATGGTAGTCATTCTCCACGTTCAGCAGATTGCCCAGTCTATAAGAAAGAAAAAAAGATACAGGAGTATAAGTCTCTTGATCGTTTAAGCTACACAGAGGCCCGTAAGAAATATGCACGATTGCACCCTGTGTCCATGACATCTAGTTACGCCTTGGTTACATCTTCATCCCTTCCTCCCCCTTCCTTACCCCCGTCCCGGACCCCTCTCCTTCCCCCCTCCCCTGCGGCTCCCACACCTTCTCCTCTGGGCGCCGCTCCCCCTCCCCAGCCGGAGAAGTGTCCCACTCCTTCGGCGTCTGCCGGTCAAGGGCGCCTCTCCCGGGATGCCCCTTCCCGGCACCTTCCAGGTCAAAGGTCTGCTGCAGCGCGGCGACCGCGAGAGCCGCGGTCTATCGGCCCCCAGGTCGCCCGGTCTCTTTCTGTTCCTGATCTTGCTGCAGCTGGCTCCATTATGCCACACAGCCCTCCTCGATCTCAGCCTGAAAAGAAGAAGAAACATAAGTCCCGGGACAAAGAGCCTCTGGTGTCACCGGAGGTCCCTTCCCCGGCTTCACAACCGGATTCTGACCTGTCGTTTATGGATGTCGCCCCCTCCTTGTCGGTGACGGGTGGGGACCCGGCGGTATGACTGGATTTAGCGTGTTCAGCCCTCATTTAAACCATCGTTCTGTGGTTCTCCAATGGAATTGTAATGGCTACTATCGTCACCTTCCGGAATTGAAATCCCTTCTTTCGTCCTACTCAGCAGCTTGTGTGGTTCTCCAGGAATCTCATTTTACTGATGCTCACTCACCGACCCTCCGTGGGTTCCGTGTTTTCTGTCGAAATCGGGTCGGACCCTTGCGGGCTTCTGGTGGCGTTTGTACGTTGGTCCGTACAGACATTGCTAGCACGTGGATTCCTCTCCAAACTACATTGGAAGCAGTTGCTGTTAGGGTCCACTTAGACTCTGCAGTCACAGTATGCAATCTTTATCTCCCTCCTGACAGGACTCTTACACCTGCTGCCTTAACCACCCTTCTTCAGCAACTTCCTCCTCCCTTCCTCCTCCTTGGGGATTTTAATGCTCATCATCCTTTGTGGGGCAGTGCCTTTCCATCTAGACGAGGTCTTCTTATCGACCAATTTATTGCAGACCACGACCTGTGCCTTCTTAATGATGGCTCCCCTACTCATTTCAGTGCTGGTCATGGTACCTTTTCTGCCATTGATCTTTCTCTTTCTTCTCCCTCTCTCCTCCCTTCATTACACTGGTCGCCACACGACGACCTTTGTGATAGTGACCATTTCCCGTTGATTATCACGCTCCCTTCCCGCTCCCCGATGGAGAGGTTACCTCGTTGGTCTTTCCACCGTGCCGATTGGCCTCTATATACTGCACAGGTCGAGTTTTCTCCCTCTTTGTCGGGTTGTATTGATGACGTCCTACGTGACGTGTCTGACGCGATTGTTCGCGCTGCTAACCTTGCTGTCCCGCGCTCATCTGGACAATTTCGTCGTCGGCAAGTCCCGTGGTGGAGTACGGCCATTGCCATTGCCATCCGTGATCGCCGTCGAGCTTTGCAACACTTTAAGAGGCACCCATCTGTAGCCAGCCTTTCTACCTTTAAGCGCCTTCGCGCTAAAGCCCGTTATTTAATCAAACAGAGCAAGCGGATATGTTGGGAACGATTCGTTTCTTCCCTTGGTTCCACTGTCCCTCTGTCACGGGTATGGGCTACACTTCGCTCTCTCCAAGGTTGCCATCGGCAGTCCCCCCTCCCAGGCCTTCACCTCCCAGATGGCATTTGTACGGACCCATTAGTTCTCGCAGAACATCTTGCGACCCATTTTGCAGTGGCATCAGTGTCGGCCTCCTATCCAGCTGCTTTCCTTCATCAAAAACAGCAGGCTGAAGCTGTCACCTTATGTTTCACCACTTGTGAGTCAGAATCTTACAACGAACCTTTCACTGAATGGGAATTTCTTTCTGCTCTATCTGCTTCTCATGATACGGCTCCTGGCCCAGATTCCATTCATAACCAGCTGCTTCAACATCTCAGTGCTCCACAACGGCACCATCTTCTTCGGGTGTTTAACCGTATCTGGCTCCAGGGTGACTTCCCTTCTCAGTGGAGGGATAGCATTGTGGTTCCTGTCCTTAAGCCTGGTCAGAACCCCCTATCTGTTGACAGCTATCGGCCAATTAGTTTGACCAATGTTGGTTGTAAGTTACTTGAACGGCTGGTAGCCCGTCGGCTCACTTGGGTCCTCGAATCTCGGGATCTATTGTCCCCTTACCAGTGTGGCTTTCGAGAGGGACGATCTCCAATCGATCATTTGCTTCGCTTGGAAGCCGCAGTTCGGCAGGCTTTTTCCCAGCGCCGCCATTTGGTTGCAGTGTTTTTTGACCTTCACAAGGCCTATGACACGGCCTGGCGCCATCACATCTTACTAATCCTTCATCAGTGGGGTCTTCGGGGCCCCCTCCCGATTTTTATCCGCCAGTTCCTGATCCATCGGTCATTCAGAGTTCGAGTTGGTACTGCTTTTAGTTCTCCACGGACCCAGGAGACGGGCATCCCACAGGGTTCTGTCTTGAGTGTCCTTCTTTTCCTCATTGCTATCGATGGACTTGTGGCCTCTGTCGGTCCCTTGGTCGCCCCTGCCCTGTATGTGGATGATTTCTGCATTTGGGTTAGTTCCTCCTCGATGCCATCTGCAGAACGGCAGCTCCAGGTGGCTATACGGCGTGCCTCTGTATGGACCCTCTCCCACGGATTTCAATTCTCTCCTTTAAAATCGCGGGTGGTCCACTTCTGTCGCCGTACTACGGTCCACCCTGATCCAGAGCTCTATCTCGCTGCACAAAGATTGCCTGTGGTTCCACAGTTTCGTTTCCTAGGTCTTCTTTTCGACAACAAGCTCACTTGGCTGCCCCATATCAGACTCCTGAAGGTAGGATGTTTCCGTAAACTCAATGTCCTTCGCTTCCTTGCCCACTCCTCCTGGGGTGCGGACCGTTCCCTCCTCCTCCGTCTTTATCGTGCTCTAGTTCTGTCACGTTTGGACTATGGTTGTCAAGTTTATGGTTCAGCTGCTCCTTCTACGCTGCACGTGCTGGATCCAGTCCACCATCGTGGTATCCGTTTGGCCACCGGTGCCTTCCCTACTAGCCCTGTTGATAGTCTCCTGGTTGAAGCTGGGATCCCCCCCCTTTCTGTTCGGCGGTCCCAGCTTCTGGTGTCTTATGCCCTTACTATCCGTTCTTCTCCCGCTCATCCTTCCTATTCTATCCTATTCGCAGACCATGGACGTCGCCCGCCTGACTCCCGCCCTCGGGCGGGTTTACCGGTTGGGCTGCGCCTTGCGTCTCTTACCCGTGATTTTCGGCTTCCTTCTTTGTCCTGTCTTCCTCGCTCCCTCCCCTCCACCCCTCCTTGGTTAGTTCCTCGGCCTCGAATTCGGATGGATCTCCGTCGCGGTCCGAAAGATTCCATCCCCCCCGGTGGTGTTCCGTTCCTTTTTCCGCCAAATTTTATGGGAGTTTCGGGATGCTGTTGTTTTTTACACTGATGGCTCTAAATCTGCTGATCATGTTGGGTATGCCTTCACGTCCTTTGTTGGAACGGAAAATCATCTACTGCCACCCTCATGTGGGGTGTTTACTGCGGAATTGATGGCAATTTCCCGGGCCCTTACCTTTATTAAACAATCCCAACACAACCGCGTTTTGTTATGTACGGACTCGATGAGTGGCCTTCTTGCTATTGACCGGTGTTTTTCGCGCCATCCCTTGGTCTCTGCCATCCATGACCATCTCTCTGATCTTCACCGTGCTGCTTGTTCCATTGACTTCCTATGGGTCCCGGGCCATGTGGGTATCCCGGGTAATGAGCTCGCTGATCGTTTGGCTGGGGGAGCAGTTACTTACCCCCCATTTTCTGTAACCCCTCCTGCAGCGGATTTACGGCTTCACATCAAATCCCACTTTGCACAGTCATGGGCCAATTCTTGGGAGGCTACTCCACTGTCTAATAAACTTCGTGCCATTAAGGTGAATACAGGCCCATGGCGTTCTTCCTTTAGCCTCTCCCGCAAGGACTCGACCACACTGTGTCGTCTCCGCATTGGCCATACCAGGCTGACCCATGGTTTCCTTTTGCGTGATGAGCCACCCCCGCTATGTGGTTGTGGAGCCTTCCAGTCAGTGGCCCACATTTTGGTTGAATGCCCCCTTCTTTTGGCTCTGCGTGCTAAGTACAGACTCCCCCACACTTTACCTTTGATGTTGGCTGACGATTCCCGGATGGTCTCTCTGGTTCTAGGTTTCCTCCGGGAGAGTGGTTTTTATTCTCAGTTTTAAAGTTTTTAATCTCCCTCTGGTGTTGGGGCAGGGCGGTGAGTGTTTGGGTGTCTCCCACTGTAGGCAGTGTTCAGAGATTCCCGATTCACCTCCCTGACCGGAATCCTCTTTTCTTTCCCTTTTACTCTGTTTTTACCCCTTCTTTTTAAGGCTTGGTTAGTTTTTCTATTCCCATACGTACTTTCTGCATTATAGCAGTTGTACCTTTTAAGTCACAGGTGGTCTTGCCTATGCTGTTTCAGCATAGTGTTGGGTTCGTTCTCTTGCCAACTTCCCTCATTTGTTTTTACTAATGACAACGTGACTGCCCTTTTACGTTTCCCCTTTATCCGTTTTATTTTTCTGACTATACTGAGATGTCCCGTTAGCAGAATGGAGTCTATTTGAAACAAGGGACTGATGACCTTGCTGTTTGGTCCCTTTAACCTCAAACAACCAACCAACCAATCAGTTTCTCATGTAAGCTCTCTTTCCCACTATTCATTCTGTATGTAATCTCTTGCCCCTCTTTCATAATAAAATCACAAAGTATAATTTTTATATTTATATTATTCCCTCCTTCCACTGTGTTGTCTAGCTCCTCATAAAACTCATCTTTTTCATCTTCTTCGCTCACTTCTGTTGGTTAACAAATGCTATGTCCCCATATTTGTGTGTAATAGTGAGGCATGGCAGTCATTTATTAACTGCCACAAAACTCTTCACTTCTGTTACCGGGCAGTCATGTATTACAGAATGTGTTCCACATTTGTATTTGTCATTTTTTGCATGTCTATGGAATATTATCAGCGTACTCTTTCTAAAGCAGTGATTCCCAACATTTTTTGACTCGCGAACCCCTTCTACAATGATCTGAGTTGGGTGAACCACTGACTTTTAAATATACATACAGTAGACACGCATAAAATTTAATTCCAAGAAAAAGATTTAATAACCTTAAATTAACTTAATCCTTGACAGTTAAAACCTAAAATTACTTGAGTTACATCTTAAGAGTTAATTGCAATAATAAATACACACTGTCATTGTAATTTATCACCTCTTTGTTGGAATTCAGTGAGAAAGTTGCACTTGTTTTCCACGGCACAGAGCTCTGAAGTCAGGAACCACAGAAGTTAAATAAAGTCTCAAATCACTTTCAGCTCAAAGTTTTGTCTGTATTTATTTCTTAAATAGTCATATGAAGAAAATGACTTTATGCACAAATGTGAGAAGGAAAAGAGTAATAAAACCATTATGGCTTTATTCGCTAACACTGGGAATGCCTTTAAACTTAACCAAAACCCAATTAATGGCAAAGATTTATAACTTTTCTGTAACTGAAAATCAGTGGGAAGTTCAAGAAGCTGCTCTTTTTCATTTATGCTTGATGTGGATTATAAAATCATTGACTCTTATTATTGGACATAACAGGAAAACATTTTCTGAAAGTTTTTCCAAGTCCCTTCAAATGTTCTTTAACCATGTTGTTGATATTTTTGTCAAAGAAAGATGATTTTTCACTAGGAAGTCATGAAGGATATCAAAGGACTTGGTTTGATACCCATTTAAACATGTTTCCCAAGAAATAAGTTTTTAATGAATGATTTGATATGGTCTGATATGGTCTTGCACAGTACAAATGTTATATTTGAACTCTGGAGAGATAAGTTTAAACTATTAATTTTTGAGAAAATGTCTGCCAAATAAGCTAAAGTTTGAAACCAGATTTAATCTTCCATTCACTTTGCTTTGTGAAGGGCACAGATGGTGAGAAAAACATAAACTTCATCTTTAAGACAATACGGTCTGGAAATAGTTCTACCTCACGATAACCACCTTACTTCAGTGTGAGACAATAAACACTTAAAAATGCTTCCCATTACCTCACAAAGAACTTCAGTGATGCAGGAATTTGTAGGTCAAGCCTTAATAAACCCAATTATTTTCACTGCATCATCCAGCACAGATTTCAATCCATAAGGCATGTGTTTAGAAACAAGAGCCTGTCTATGAATGCAACAATGTGTCCAGGAAGTGTTCGGCTCTACCGATTTCACTTTGGCAAAAAACCCAGCATAACACCCTGTCATAGATTTCACACCATCTGTGAATAAATGCCTACACAGAAAGTCCAGTCTATTGAGTTTTCATGGAAGTATTCATTGTTTATCTTAAATACATCTCCTGTAGTTCTCTCTTTTAAGAGTCTGCAGAATAGTCGTTCCTCTTCTACAGACTCCCCATTAATATAATGGATGAAAAGTAATAAAAATGGCTAAACTGGTAATACATCCATATCTACATCCATACTCCGCAAGCCACCTGACGGTGTGTGGCGGAGGGTACCCTGAGTACCTCTGTTCTGTTCCAGTCTCGTATTTTTCGTGGAAAGAAGGATTTTCGGTATGCTTCTGTGTAGGCTCTAATCTCACTGATTTTATCCTCATGGTCTCTTTGCAAGATATACATAGGAGGGAGCAATATACTGCTTGACTCTTCGGTGAAGGTACGTTCTCGAAACTTTAACAAAAATCCGTACCGAGCTACTGAGCGTCTCTCCTGGAGAGTCTTCCACTGGAGTTTATCTATCATCTCCGTAACGCTTTCGCGATTACTAAATGGTCCTGTAACGAAGCGCGTTGCTCTCCGTTGGATCTTCCCTATCTCTTCTATCAACCCTATCTGGTACGGATCCCACACTGCTGAGCAGTATTCAAGCAGTGGGCAAACAAGCGTACTGTAACCTACTCCCTTTGTTTTCGGATTGCATTTCCTTAGGATTCTTCCAATGAATCTCAGTCTGGCATCTGCTTTACCGAAGATCAACTTGATATGATCATTCCATTTTAAATCACTCCTAATGCATACTCCCAGATAATTTATGGAATTAACTGCTTCCAGTTGCTGACCCGCTATTTTGTAGCTAAATGATAAGGGATCTTTCTTTCTATGTATTCGCAGCACATTACACTTGTCTACATTGAGATTGAATTGCCATTCCCTGCTCCATGCGTCAATTCGCTGCAGATTCTCCTGCATTTCAGTACAATTTTCCATTGTTACAACCTCTCGATACACCACAGCATCATCTGCAAAAAGCCTCAGTGAACTTCCAATGTCATCCACAAAGCCATTTATGTATATTGTGAATAGCAACGGTCCTATGACACTCCCCTGCGGCACACCTGAAATCACTCTTACTTCGGAAGACTTCTCTCCATTGAGAATGACATGCTGCATTCTGTTATCTAGGAACTCTTCAATCCAATCACACAATTGGTCTGATAGTCCATATGCTCTTACTTTGTTCATTAAACGACTGTGGGGAACTGTAAACAGTCAATTCATCAAGTTGAATCACAAAAAAAGGACTGCCATGAACTCTTCCCATAATTTTTGACATAGTTTGATATGTCTTTAATCTGGCAGTTGATCATATTATCAGACAATGATACCATACTGACTTTTTTGTGAAAGATTCTTCAAGCACGCAAAGTGCTACATTATTTATTCATGGCTGCACTAAATCTTCAGCTGCTGAATGAGGTTTTATAGTTTTAGCAATTCTGTAGGTAACACAATAAGACTCTTCAAGATGATTCTCATTATCACTGTTTTCAATGGATAAAAAAGTAGTTAAATAGTTTTTCCACTTGTTAGCTTTTCATGTAAAAATATCAGCAGATTTGTTTACATGGGTGGGGTGTTTGGTTTCTAAATGGTGTTTAAGTAGAGAAGGTTTCAGACTACTGTTAGCAAGAATGTCACCTCAAACACCACACTGTGGTCTTGGGCAGCCCTTGCCACCTACATACGAAAATCTGAACCCACTGTAACTATGACTGTACATTCTTTTCTTTACATACAGTTCATTTTTGTCAGATTGACACACATCACTGGAAGTTGAATCACTAATTTGTGATTTTGTTAAACTCTGTTTCTCTCTCAAACTTCCACTTTTCAACCAGTTATCCATTTTAACGTGATCAGAAATGATTTTGATACACAACTGACAACTTACTGCATTAGCCACAAGGAAAGAAGTAGACTATTGTTGAAAATCAAAGGCCTGACCACCATATAACTGTTCCTTAGTGTGGTCACATTAATGTTGTTAGTATTGTTATAATATAAAGAAGCTAGCAGACTAAATTTCCACTGTAGTGGAATCAGATGCATTCCTAACGTTGTTACATAACTGTAAATCAGGAATTCATGGTAAATATTAATTTATTGTGGAAATAATGTGATAAATTGCTGATTTTACACACATGTAACATGAGGCATTACAGGATTAATTTAATTTAATAATGACAACAATAATAATAATAGTAATAATAATAATAATAATAATATTATGACAGTGCTGCAGAAACGAAGGAAACAGAAGTAGGCCTAACCTCAAGACTCACCATTATGGAAATGAGTTTTGTGAATCCCTTAAAATATTTTGCTAACCCCCTGGGGCTTCATGAACCACAAGTTGAAAAACAATGCTCTTAAGGCCACCTTCACAATTCCACCTCATTTCTTGTAATACAGTCGGATCAAATTTGTACCTATTTATTGTTCATATTACTCAATTAGTAGCTCTTGGCCTGTATAAACTTCTAATATTCCATGTCCCAACTCATATACCAGTTTGTTTTATCCAGTATTATCTTACAGCCTAACAACTTGCTCTGAGGCTCATTTGTAATTATTGTAGTTGTAGTCAAATGTCCCTGGCCACATTACAGGCACTGTGCAAGATAAGCTCAGTAGTGGGACTGCTACTTCACTGCTTCTGGACCAGCAGGGTTTGAAATTGGGGTTTCCTCCCCTAGGAGAGCGGGGTTTACCTCACTTCTAGAGCTGCCCCCCCCCCCCCCCCCAATCTCCCACCGCATAGAATATTTGAAAAGGAAGGATAGGTAAAGAAATGAAGACGATGGGTCGTTGTGTGGAACACTTTGTCTGGATCCTCTGATGAGACCTCTCTTATACATTCAATCTGCCAGTAGCTATGCTACCGCGAATATAGCTCTCAGCTTCATTGGAATACACAAAATCTCTTGCCTGCACTGACAGTGCTACAATAATGGAGTGCCCCCTGGTGTAACTAAACAACATAAATGTGTTCTCTGAAGATATCAAAGAGCATGTAACCTGACAGTACTTCGCTCAGGAATGACTAATGGTCACACATGCCACACTGAATTTGAAAAGTATCACTGTGTACTTAGGGAAGTATATTTAGTAGCTACTTTCAGGCAGGACAGGATCACAGAGCAGGACTTTCAATCCTTCATATGTCTTACAACTTATTACCAGAGTTCTATACCTGAATTCATTAGGTTTATAAGCCTCTTATACACTTCCTGAAGAGCAGAGTAAAAATCATCAGGACAGTTGAGGGTGAGGAAGTCCTAACACAGTTAAAGAACCTAGTAATGACAAGAGCTATTCTTGTCTACCCTTAAACCAGAAACCATTTATTCTGTCACGTGACACCAGTAATTATGTGTTGTATTATGTCTTAAACTAAGAAATAGATGGACAAGAAAACTTGACAGTGTACAGTTCCTGACAGTTGGACATATATGAACAGAATCACATGACCTGTGGGAAAAAGTGCTGTGGTGTGGTGCTCGAGAGGGGGCATTTCATGGTAATTACTGACCATGTTGTACTCAGATGTCTATTTGCCTTGAAAGATCCAACTGTTCAACTACGTGGGAGTTGCATCTCAGTGAGTTTGCCTTTGAAGTAATACACTGGCTTGGAGAAGCACATGTTAATGCCGGAAAACTAAGTTTCAAAGTATTTGTGATAGTTTTATGATGCTTTAGTGGAAGAATGAAAATGTGTAAAATCCAAAATGTCAGCTGCTTTCATGACAAGAGCAATTAATCAGTGACAAGTAAATGCCATATAAGCAAATGTGTGCAGTGTGATGTATCATGATGCCATGCTACTTACACTTGAAAATTATGAAACAATTTGAAGAGTCAGTACTGCCTTGAAATGGAAGTTAATGAGCTACAGACTGATGAGTTGCACCCTACTACTGGTGGAAACACCACAATCAAGGTACAGTGCAGTATATCAGAGACTATGTGCTACACAAAGATTGCTGGTAGCGTTTTTCATTCCAGATTAATGAGGTAGGCACTGTGTTTTGTTTAACCAAAAACCACCAAAAAACAATATCTGGGACAGTCTAGTGTAACAGGATGGCTGCATCTACACTACAGAAGAGGATGATTGCTCACAGGTCAAGCTAACGGTTGCAAATTGAGTCATCACATTAGCCATTCTAACCTAATAAGGTGGTAAGGAAATAATGGGTGCTGTTGAGCAGGTGTCTGTGTGTTTAGCTTAAAATGCTGGCTGGTGTGCTACTACTGTTAATCTGTTATACATTTTTCAAAAGTAGTGCTACTGTTCCAGACCCATGTAATACTATTTGGGCTTTTGGAATAAACACACTTTGAAGAACAGTCAGAGGTTATTGGACAGTCTCCATCTGTTGAACCTGAGAACCTGTTGCTGGAACAATAACCACCATGCAACCGCTATCGTAGCCACACTGCTGTGTGGGGCTGCCGATATGCGAACTCAGTCCAGCCCACTGGGTGTATGGTAGCCTACCATACCTAATAATCAAGCTGAGTTTGAGTCTGTTGCATAGCTAATGGGAAGCAGTTCCTGATGATTCTGCATATCTGTGTAGCAGTACTAATATTTTGGTAACTGCTACCAGCACAGTTGATCTCCACACAGCACAGCTTCATAACTGAAGCATGTAGTGTTTTTACACAGTGGGGTGAGTGAGTAGACTATTGGCTATTGTAGTTGTTTTTTTCCTATTTTATTGGTAAAGGGAATGGAGCTTAAGAAAGTGATGTATAGGGATTTGAGGGTTATGTTTGTACAGCTAGGGGAACTGGTTGATCTTTTGTAATTCTGTGGTAATATGGAGGAGCATTAGTTATGGCCTGTGAGATGTGGTCAGTGTAACTTGTGAGAGCATTCTGCACCAAATGCAGGGTCAGTACCAGTAATTGGTGTTGATTGCCATTGCTTTGAGTATATGATTAATAGTGCACAGAGTTAGGATGGATGATGATAAGACCTAAGATGTAAGTATGTATGGAGTCATACAGCCTGTTGTGAGTGAATTTTGTGTGCCTTAGGCTGTATTGGAGATTAAGGTTCCACAATGACAAGTCTCAAACACAGGGTGTCAGTAGTCGGGTGGCAGTTCAATCGTTGGTTAATAAAATGGTGCAATTGAGATCAGATAAAGCAGACTTGTGTAATAGGGTTGTGGTTAGGGGGGAAGTACTGGAATTAGCTGAGCAACCTACTCCTTTATTAGATCTAGCCACAGCTAGTTTGACCACACT
Organism: Schistocerca americana; assembly: GCF_021461395.2. NCBI lineage: Eukaryota > Metazoa > Arthropoda > Insecta > Orthoptera > Acrididae > Schistocerca > Schistocerca americana. The sequence continues at coordinate 894,989,118 of NC_060130.1, read as the reverse complement.
TTTATCTGAAAAGTCAACTGACAGTGTAATGTCTTTTTTGAATGACTTTTAGTTAGCAGCTAATATTGAGGGTTGGTCACAGGTTCATTATTACAAGTGACAAAGTTACAATTAGTAGGGGAAGCCAAGATGTATGCCAGATGTACAGAGTGACTAAGAGGCACTCAGACATTTGGTGATTTGAAAACAGGCCTGCTACAAAAGTACAAGAAGCAAACCTACTTGAGTCTTGTTTGTGAGAAGTTGGGTAGTGTGTCAAAGAAGCATAATGAGTCAGTAGAGAATTTTACAGACAGATTACAGAAGGTGAATGTGCAGACACATGAATTAGGGGAAAGCGATGAGGCAAATAGAATCATATTCTGTGAAGCAAAACAGAGAGCATTGGTCACACTTTTGAAGGGCTTGTCACCTGATATGTATAGAAGGATGAGGATGATTACCCCAAAGGACTATACTCTGTGGTCAAATCAGCCACAAAGTTTGAAGAAGTTGATATAGCAAAAGGAATACGGGATAAGAGAAGAGTATTTTTCACTGCCATGAGGTGTTATAGACGTGTGACGATGGGACATGTGCAAGGTAATGTTTCCAACCTCGGTATAGTAGATGTGTTGTTGTTGAACAACACCAGTGTGACTGTAAGGCGAAAAAGGGGTTGGATAAGCTGGTGTTAAATGCAAACAGAAACACCATGCCCACCATGTGGAGCTCCAAATTTTGATGCAAAAAATATGGATGCAGAGGTGAACTGTAGTATAGTGGGGACAATGAAGGGTAGTGAAGGGTAGAATGTACAACTTTTATTAGACACAGGGGCACATGTATCAGTAGCAAGTATGCAACTTGTGGGTCAGTGGTGATTAAAGCCTCCACAATATAATTTACGTGGAGTTGGAGATAGTGATGTGGAGTCTTTGAGTTCAGCAATGATGGATTTTCAGTGTGGGACACAGTGTTTTAGGCAACGTGTAGAAGTCATGCCCTGCGTAAGTGATGGCTATTGCATGAACTTAAAGAACTGGAGTTTATGACAACACAGCATGCCAAAGTTGACCTTAGGTGACGTATAATTGAACTTAGGGAGACAGTCACCAGCGAAGAATGAACGCAATGTGTACTAATCTTAAGGGTGAACCACTTAAACTGCAGTCAGCAGCAGTAAGGATAAGTCACATGTTAGTGTGTTGCAGGGTACCAGAAAATTGGCCTGTTAATGCATAGAGCTTGGTAGAACTGGCAGAAAATGATGTGTTAGACTCATCATGTTGCTTCATAAGGAGAAGCTTACAAGGGAACCTCCCCATCGCACGCCCCTCAGATTTAGTTACAAGTTGGCACAGTGGATAGGCCTTGAAAAACTGAACACCGATCAATCGAGAGAACAGGAAGAAGTTGTGCGGAACTATGAAAAAATAAGCAAAATATACAAATTGAGTAGTCTATGCGCAACATAAGGAACATCAAGGAGAGTGTGAACTCAGGAGCGCTGTGGTCCCGTGGTTAGCGTGAGCAGCTGCGGAACGAGAGGTCCTTGGTTCAAGTCTTTCCTCAAGTGAAAACTTTAATTTCTTATTTTCAGTTTATGTGACAAACTCTTATGCTTCATCACTTTTTTGGGAGTGCTTATCACATCCACAAGAATACCTAAATCGGGCAAGGTAGAAGAATCTTTTTACCCATTCGCCAAGTGTACAAGTTAGGTGGGTCGACAACATATTCCTGTCATGTGACGCACATGCCGTCACCAGTGTCGTATAGAATATATCAGACGTGTTTTCCTGTGGAGGAATCGGTTGACCTATGACCTTGCGATCAAATGTTTTCGGTTCCCATTGGAGAGGCACGTCATTTCGTCTACTAATCACACGGTTTTGCAGTGCGGTCGCAAAACACAGACACTAAACTTATTACAGTGATCAGAGACGTCTATGAACAAACGGACAGATCATAACTTTGCGAAAATAAAGAAAGTAAACTTTTCACTCGAGGGAAGGCTTGAACCAAGGACCTCTCGTTCCGCAGCTGCTCACGCTAACCACGGGACCACGGCGCTCCTGAACTCAAACTATCCTGGATGTTGCCTATCTTGCACATGAACTACTCAGTTTGTATATTTTGCTTATTTTTTCATAGTTTCACACAACTTCTTCCTGTTTTCTCGATTGATTTGTGTTCAGTTTTTCAAGGCCTATCCACTGTGCCAACTTATAACTAAATCTGAGGGGGGTGCGATGGGGAGGTTCCCTTGTTAGTACATGTACTGTATAATGTAGCAAGTCCTTAGAATGCCATTTTTACCATAAACGAAGAGATCAATACAACACCATTTTCTTCACATTATGATTACATTTCCAAATTTACACCAAATCAGCTGTACAAACATACACTAACAACTTTGTCAGTGCATGGAGATATAATACACAGTGTAACTAAACCAATTTTATCACATAATAGAAAAATGCCGTTCTGTGTAAAATAATTTATCTAAAATTTTTGTATGTGCAGAGGAAAAGTAGAATGGGTTATAACTTTATTTAAATGTTTATTAGTGCATGCAAACTAAAGGCATTTTTGCACAACTGCATTTATATTGCTAAATCACTTCTCTCACACATTGATTCAAAGATAGAATAATCACCAAATTTGAGTAGCTTAATTAAAGACATAAAAACACCAATTTTTCTCATGTTTTCATTTATCTGCTTTATTATAAAAAACTAAATACAACTAAACAAACAATTGTACAATCAAAGGTATTAAAACAAAATTGATGAACTGACTTGTAAGTGTGGTGTACATACATATAAAAAAGCATCTCTTTTTGTGTACAAAAAGAAAGGAAAAGTGCTTTGTCAGTTGATCAGAGAGAGAGAGAGGTCAGTGGTCGAAGCTAATAGCTTGTTATGCTTTGATGCTTGGCAGTGTAGTACAGGAAAATGTGTTTTTATAAATTGTGTTTGATATACAGCAGAACTGAAGAGATAATGTAGCTTTTGGAAATAAACAAATGGAAAACATCTTGTGACCAGTTTAATAATCAAACAATCCTCTGCCCAACTTTTGGAAACAGCTGGAGAAAGCAGAAACAGATTGGCATTCCAACCAGACAAGTAGCAGAATTCAAATTCTTAAACTGAATGTATTCCTCTTGACATATAACTACAAGCACCGATACATAACCAAATGTACTGTCATCATTGTCATAGAAGCTATTGAGCAATCTAATACTGTGTGTATATGAGAGGGGTTTACAATGGAAGGTATTGGATGGGAAGGTGATGCCCATGAATTCAGACAGTTTTGGTGCTGATGGGGTACAGCTCACCAAGGGAATGTTAGTAGTTAATTTGGAAGTCCTGCATGATGTGGATAAGGACTCAACCCATGTGCACCAGGGTAATGTGCAAACCACCTATAGAGTTGCCTTGTGTAGGAAGTTAGAGCATCTTAGAGGTACAGATAGATTGGGAATGGAGAAAGTATTGTTTGAATTTGAGGATTTTTCCCCTTGAGAATCTTTACCAGCAATACCTATAAAGCAGCATTGGGTCCTTACAGGAACTGAGTCACTGGTATATTGTAGACCTTACTGTACTACATGATGCATGCAACAAGTATATGAGGAATTCATTGAGCAACTGCTAGTGGATGGGATAATGGAGGAAACCACTAGTCTGTTGAGTGCAGCCATCATTGTTTTACTGAAAAAGTCACCAGATGGGACCAAATGATATAGATCCTAATGTGACTACTGACATCTTCACAGCAGAATCATAACCAATTCATATACAATCCCGAACATGACTGAAACTATTGACAGTTTGAGGCAATGTAAGTGCTTCTCTATCTTACATCTGAGCTGAGGAGTGTGTCCCATCAGACAGATGTACTCCCAGATAACCATCCAAAAACAGCATTCTCAGACCCCTGGGGCCATTTTCAGTATCATAGAATGCCATTTGGGTTGAAAAATGACCCAGAAACATTTCAGCATTTGTTGGCTGGAATGCCAAGGGGACTGAAATCCTGAAAGTGCGTGGTGTACCTGGATGATGTAATCATTTTTGCGAATGGTATGGCAGAGCATACGCAATGTATGTGAGAGCCTTTTAGAATATTACAAGCACTAAATTTAAAATTAAATGTGGAAAAATGTCACTTTGTATTAGAAGAAGTTATGTATTTAGGGCATATTATTAGGGGTTAAGATGAATCTCAGGTTGATATGGCCAATACGGGAATTTCCAGTTCCCAGTAATACTGAGGATTTACAATCTTTTTTTGCATTTAGGGAATTATTGTAGAAAATTTGTAGAAAGATTTACAGATATGGTGAGGCCCCTTACAAAACTGTTAAAAAAGGGGGTAGACTTTGAATGGGTAATGCCAAGACACATTTGAAGAATTAAAGAGAGCACTTACATAAGTCCAGTCCTAATTTTTTTAGGCTTCAAGACAGAGTTTATCTTGTCAGCTGATGCTTCCAATCAGGCTATAGGGTATGTGTGTTCTCAGTCAAGTGGTAAACAGTGAGGATCATCCAGCAGCATGTGCCTCTAGGCAGTTGAACAGAGCAGAGGAAAACCACTTGACAGCAGAAAAAGAGATGCTTAATGTGGCATATGGAATCATATATTTCACGTGTTATTTGTATGGAAAGAACTTTAAAGTAGTAATGAACTGTGTAGTCTGTAGGTGGTTGTTGGGGCTTAAGGACCCTTCCAGTAGACTGCCTAGATGAACATTAAGGTTCAGTGAAAAAAGTAGCAGTGATACAGACAATGGGTCACACACAACCTTGCAAAATGGAAAGTGGTGCAGCAGGCAGACTTGGGATGTAAACAATATAAGTCACAGCCACAATTCACTGTGCGGGACTGGTTATTGTGTAAGACATTTGTGTAAGACGGTTGTGTAAGGATGGAACTGCAGATATTAGTGCCAGTGAAGCTAAAAGAGAAAGTGCTGAAAGAAGTGCACAACCATCTGTTGTCAGAGCATCGGGGTTGTAGAACAATGAATTGGTAAGTAGCAGAGCGCTACTGGTGGAAGTCTTGAAAAGAAGATATGGACCAGTTTGTAAGGGGTTGTGTGCAATGCACACAGTAGGCAGATATGAACCATAAATTAATACCTTTGCAGAGGTTACCAGAAGCAACGGAGTCTTTTGAAATGATTGGATTGGATGATTTATGTTAACCATTATTGATCCTTTTTCTAGATATGTGGCAATGATTCCAATCCCTAACCATCAGGAGCAATGGTAGCACAAGCATTTGTCAACAGCTGGGTTCTAAGATCTGGAATACGAGAAACTATGATCACTGATCAAAGGACAAACTTTATGTCTGATTTATTGAAGTATTAGGTATTAGGTATTAGACATTGTACCTCAGTCTGATGGTAGAATGGAAAGGGTACAGCTCATTGTCAGAAGGATGTTAAGTGATTATGTGGGTGTACACCATAACGATTGGACCAGGTATTTATCTTTTGTTGTGAGTGCGTATAATTCAGAAGCTGATTCTGTGACAGGGTTTTCGCTATATGAGGTAGTTTACAGGAGGTGCATGCCATTGCCATTCGACAAAGTAAAGCTGAGAATTGGCATGGAAGGGGAGCCTGTTAAGGATTTTGCTAAAAAGTGAGGGAAATTTGGAAGTATATTCAGAGAGCTAATGTCAGAGCCCTGGAATATCAAGTGCAGTTGGGAAGTCATGAGGGCAAATTACCCAAATATAAAATCGGTCAGTGAGGTAATGTTATCAAACTCTTATGTTCCAAAGGGTAAGACCAAGAAATTTGTAACTCATTATTGAAGGCCATATAAGGTAGTTGGGGTAACACACCAGTGAACATCAAGCTTCAGTTACAGACTCATACAACTGTTGTGCATGTTGGGCATCTGAAGCCATTTTGTAGCACTCCAAATGCTTCGACACAGTTGTTATCATCCATTGAGGGTAGGAATATGAGTAGTAGGAAGAAGAAGAAGAAGAAGAGGAAGAAGAAGAAGAAGAAGAAGTAGTAGTAGTAGTAGTAGTAGTAGTAGTAGTGAGGAAACCTCCTTTGTCCTGTATCGGAGATTCCATTTGGATTAAAACCAAGCAAGTAGGGGGGGAAGAGTTTACATTTAGCTTAGAATACACATGCCATTTAGAGGTGTAAAGGATTAGCATATCAGTAGAGGATGAGGATAGTTGAAAGAAATTTTGTTCATGGTATATATAGGATTATACTTTTATATTCATTTGTGTGTAAGTTAGGTATTCAAGGGTTGAGTTTACTTTTGTATGTCTGTACAACAGCAGACCTCTTGCAGGTTGGAGGGGTGTGATGGGAGTTCCCTGTTCCCAGGTTGCCATAGGTTAAAGTAAAAGATGAGTGGAGTCCTCACCTTAGCAGTGTTGCACCTCTTTGCAGGGAGCATGGTGGAGGTGTTGCAGGTACTGCCATTGGAAACCAGATTACTTTTTACAAGGCAAGAGGATGTGGTTCTCACAAGCAATCTTTGGGCACTTTAGCTGACTCTGAACTTAGGTGAGATTCATCCAAGTAAGAACACAGGAGGTTATGCTGATCATGGAAGATGGTGATAGTTATACAGTGATGTTGCTAACTAAACTTAAAAACATTGTCAGAGGGAGAGCGTTACTATTTTCCCAATCTGGGTGGTCCATACAAGTACCAGCATGTGCAAGTTGCAGTTTTACTTAGATAAAGCAGATCAGGATTGTTCAAGTGATATACTGAAGCCACGACCCTATTTTCAGCAAGCAGGTTCATACTGGATGTTTTCTGCAAACAGTACCAAAGTGGTAATAGAAACTACTAAGAGCGAGGTAAGCTCATGGGAGCTGAACATTTGGCTCTGCACAGGAGTGGAATACTTATTAATGGGACAGTCTGTGACATAACGCGGCCAGTGTTTTATCTATCAGCCTCTGTTACATGGGGAAAAAGTGGAAGATTACACACCGAAAATTGTGCTGGAGAAGCCACTAGCAATGCTTCCAGGGAAAGTTTGACCTACCTGAATGAGACATTGGATGCTAACTTAATCCTGTCCTTAAACCAGCTAATAGACATGTAAGAGTGGCCTGTTTCAGTAGAACAAATGCTTTCATATGTTCAGCAATATCAGGGGTAGTGACACATGAGCAAAACCATAAGCATCAAAACCACAAGCAACGTGTTAGTGTTCAATCCGTTTTGCGCACCCTTCCTCTACCTCAGGCAAAGGGCCACTTGCCAATGTGATCCTCCAGTACATGAAATACTGCTGGACTGGTTAACCATTTGTAAATGAAAAGGTATGATGAGTGCAAAAGCTAGATGTATTAATAAGAGCGTTATGTTACAGGATGTAATTAGTTGTGATTCAAAGGGCAAGCAACCTTGCGTAGTGTTAAAACAAGCATTGTTGCTTACCTTATGAAGTGCCACTAGGGTGTGACAAGGGGATATTCATGTAACTATTTGTTTAATGTTTTGGAAGGGTTAATGGTTAAGAGGTTGCTTAAATGGGTCTGGAGGTTTTATGTAGCAGCATAAGGACCAGTGAAGCCAGTGGGCTGAGAATTATAGGAAGAATGTGCACCACTTTCAGTGCTTTGTTGCTGGATGTAAGAGGAAAAACTGTAAAATAACCTATGTCATAACATTGTGGTGAAGTCTTCTGTTGCAGTCTAACCATAGGTTCAGACCTGGGGTCCCGGTCTTCTCAAAGAGAGGAGGTATGTAATGCTGTAATTTTGGGCATTACTGAATTAAAGCAGTTCCGTTGCAACCATGTACAGGGCAAGCAGGCAGGCTTGGATGCACCTGTATGTAATTTCACAAGTGAGCCTGCATATACACTGCAAGGTGGCCAGGTAAAGCCACGCAATCGTAGTGAAATCGCAGAAAGGCCATGCAATAATAGGCTGGCCTGCAGTATATTTCCGCACGATTGGGACACAGAGGTGTTAATATGTAGCACAATTTGTTAGCAGCCTCCAAGACATCACATCAGATGAATTCGCAATTGTGAATAAGGACTGCCATCAGCTGTAGACTGGAATTATGACAATGAAAATTTGTGCCGGACCAGGACTCAAACCCAGATTCATCAACCACGTGTCTTCGACCTGTACCTGTACATCCATCATATATATTCCTGTACAGGTCAGACGTTGTACTTGAAAGTCACGTGCCCACTATGGGCAGATAAAGACGATATTGCAGTGCCTGTTGGCCCAAGTTCCTTTGCATGTCCAAAGGAACTTTGCACTGTAATCAGAATAACACAGGAACTGCAATATTGTCTTTATCTGCCAGTCCTGGACAAGCAACTTTCAAGTACAATGTTTGACCTGCATGGGAATATACATAATGGATGTACGAGTACAGATTGTAGACGCATGGTTGACAACATGTGGAAGTTTGGGTCTGGCCATGAGTCGTGGACGGATAGCCAAATGGTAAGGTGACTGCTCATGATAAGTGGGAAATCCAGGTTCAAATCCTGGTCTGGAACAAATTTTCATTGTCCTCATTCCATTCTACAGCCGATGGAAGTCCTTATTTGCAATTGCAAATTCATTTGATATGTTTCATAACAGCTGTGGTCACCACAGTGCCTGTTCCTTTGGACATCCATGCATGTCCAAAGGAACTATGCGTTGTAATCAGAATAACACAGGCACTGCAATATTGTCCAAGACATCAGGTCCATGTCAGTTTCCAATACACTATGGGCCAGCGAGCAGCTGAAGGTGGTCTCAGCAGCCAGCTGCACCAGTTCAGCGTATGATTTGAAGTCCATCCTACAGCCTTACATTGCATAGTTGGGAGCCATCCCCCATGTGCCACAGCAGCACCAAAATTCTGCCTTGGGGGGCAGCAGTTTGCAGTTAAAAGAGTATTGCCGCCATACCTTCTGACCATAGTGAGCTTGTAACCCAGCAGCTGTGACTGCCTTTGGGAATTTAGTGGACGTATGTGGCACTGGCACTGGCACTGTGCACTCAGGGTCACATACAATTGGCTCAGGTGTGCATTGCTGAGTGAGGTAAACAGTGTCAGCAAAGCAGGATGTGGATGTCAGATGGCCACCCACTGCTGCAGGCTTCTGATGTCATCAGCATCCCGGTGGACCACATGTCTCCAGAGGGAGAATCCAGGGATGTCACAACATACCAGAATTGTAACCCAAAATGAATAAAATCTATTTTATCTCGCAGCAGAGTTTTCCTAGCCATCCTTGGCTGGCACCATCACCTCCACAACTCATCATTCCACCACCTCTACACCACAGTGGTCCTGCTTACCCTGGGTTGCTGTTGTAGTAATATAACTAATAATAATTTTTATATAAGAGTTGATCAGCAAGTTTCTTTTTGAGGGCATTGCTGCTGTGTATATGCAATGTAGGGCAACTCCAGTGTGGGTATATATGCACTGACATGTAGGAAGGAATCAGTGTGGCATTCATGTCTTTCTGACTTGCATGCAGTAAATGGGGAAACATGAACTATGGAGACATTATTACAAAATGCATCCAAACAGGACCAACATAGTGTTATTCTTTTCTTGGCTGCTGAAGGAGAAATGCTGGTAGACATCCATCAGAGAATGAATAATTTGTATGGGGGCAGCATGTCTATCAAAAACCTTCATTGTGGAATGGTGCACAAAATTACGTGCTGGCTGCAATTTGACGCAAGACACTGGTCAGACTGGAAGGTCAGCCTCATCCATTGCAAGTGGGCAACAGTCAAGCAGCCACCCTATAGTCCCCATCTCTCCCCATGTTATTATCAGGGCTTTGGTCCCTGAAAAACGACCTTGAAGTTTTGACTATTTCTGTCACATGACGATGTGCAGCAGGCAGTTATGAACTACTTCAGGCAGCAGGATATGGTATTTTACCAAACATGTATCTTCAAACTGGTTCATTGGTGGGGTGATTGCTTTGAGGGTCATGGCAATTTTGCCTGGTTGGCATATCGATTCTGGACTGTATGGCCTTCAAATGGAAACTTTTTGATTGCTCCTAGTATAATAACTGACATGTAAAATGTAAAAACGTACATTTTCTTGAGGACTGCATGTTCATTAGGTTTGTGGCAACACTTTGACTAGTAGTCAAAGTATCCTCTCTACACAAAAAGAACCATTTCATTGGCATTTCTTGTATTTTATAGCACCTGTGACAAAGCGAATTGTCTACCACCATTCTACTCTTTGTGCAGTCTTATTTCAGGTATCAAGGTCTATATAACATTTGTGCTAACTCACTTTTAAAAATTCGGATGTTAAAGTTCCTAAATGAAGCATACATTATGCAAACTGTCAAAAGTATTGAAACAAATTCACTGCACTAAACTTTATTATTTTGATTGTTTAGTTTTTTGTTCTGGTTGCAGTGAGCCAATTAGTTTCATCAGAAATGATGGCCATCAAAATTATTGCATTTATAAAAATTCTTATGTCTAGCCATAGGGAAAATCTTATGAGCTAATAGGTAAAACTGTATTTACATTAGCCCAAATGTAACCAGTTAAAAAGATCTTGTTAACTGAAGATTTCTCCATGTCCAAATTTTCAGTGCCAATTATAGCCAAAATTTCAGGTATCTGCTGATATGCTTCTGACGGCCTGATCTTTCTGAATCAGTTGACACCAATATTAATGAATAAGAGTCTGTAATAAAAATTCGTAAATTTTCAGTATCTAAATTTCAGTATACATGATGAATCCCATGGTCATAAACCTGGGATTCTCAACAGTGTAAGCACAAATTAGTACTTAGATGCTGATCATGAAAAATAATATCAAAATGAAATATAATGACAAAGTCAATAGTCAATAAAAGACAAATGTTCTCAAGTATATAATTTATAATCTATCATAAATTAAAGAAGCTGAACAATATCCTGGAGCAAGTTTTTTTAAGGCAAACACCCATGCTATTTCATTCAGTCTATTAATTCTACTCAGTCTGCTCTCCTGCTCATCCTGCTGTCATTTTGGGCATTCGGCTTTTAGTCTTTGTCCAGCATAGCTTCAGGCTAGCTAGTCTGCATTTTAGCCCAGCCTTGGGAACTGTTTGTGTTGTCTTTCCGTTTGTTTAATTCAGCCTAAGAGAACATATTTTATAGTTGTGAATAGCATACATCAAAATGTATGTGTTACCATTAAGTCGAATAATATTTGCAACTATGGTAACAGTTCTGTGACTTTTCTACTTATCTGCATGTGAAGCAGTGAGTGATCACATCATCTGTACTGTGTGCAATTTTGCTTTTTGACAAAATAAGAACTATTAAGCTCCTCATATGTCTGTACTAACTACCTATGCGTAAACATTATTAGAGACCATAACAGATGTGGTCATCACCAGTATGATCTTAAGGATGCAATGAAAGATTGATGAACTTCCGATTTTGAACTTAAAAGGAGGCTTCTAGCTACTCATTTTAATAACAGATCCTACATCAGCATTTTAGGTGGCAATCCAGTGAAACTGTGCAGCTACTGAAGGCTTATACCACAACAGGTAGGTTTAGTTATGTGAAATACTGTATTTTGTGCTCTCAGGGAGTAGGAATGTGAAGAGAATATGCCAAGAAATCATAAAAGATTATCTTCAACAAGAAGCTATAACAATGCTACTCCAGAAAATATCCAATTAGCATTAAATTAAAAATGCTACCATAATGATAACTGCAGCTTCTAAAAAAGTATTATATAGCCAGAGGAACATTAATTAATAGGCTTCACAACTGGGACATGAAAAACAGTTTGACAAGCCCACTGTATTTTGAAATGGAGAGGAGACAGCTTTGGTGCACCGTGTTGCTGTTGGTTTACCTTTTGTAGAAGCTATGGGAAACCATGTTGTTGTTGGTTTCCCTTTTGCAGAAACTATGTGAAATGAAGTTCATTGTAACACCCTTCATAAAACCAGGTGCCCCCATGTATGAGGTAATAAAAGACTGCAAAAAAACTATCCTAGTTGCTAATGGAAAATGACGGCATTATCTTAATAGGAGAATCTAATGATATGTATCATAACAGTGCAAAGCAGGCTGCCAGAGCAATAGTGAAAGCCCTCAACAGGCTACCAATGTAAATGTCATCTTCTCCAGTATACGCACAACCTATGATTTAATTCCTACTTTGTGTCTTAACAAAGAAATCAGAAACACGAATGGGAAACTAAATAAAATGTCTTAAGTGTTTTCGAATGCATCTTTTCATCAATTGCATGCCTATGAAAGAACCATGGAACATGGCATGCACTTAAACAACACAGGTAAAAGATTTTTGTGCCAGAAAATAAGAGAACACATCAGTAATTTAAATAAGAGAAACAATCCTCAAATTTTTTTGAATATGGAATAAGAACAACAGACTAAAACACATTCTTATGCTGATAATGTGAAAGAGAAACTTGTTCACCAGCAGCCCAACAAGTGGATATACAAGATTTATCTAAAATTACCTCATCTATTGAACTTGTGATCTTACCATCACAGAGGGCATCATCTGCAAAAGAAGAGGGAACATTGTCTGCAAAGATTAGCTATCAACCACAGGATCAGTAGTATTTCCAGCATCAACAGCAACAGCAGTGAAAACATCAACTGTAGATCTTGTGACAGCTGCTGGAGCAGCTCATGGATCCATGGGAATAAGTACCAGGAACAAAAAGTCCACGCAAATGGACCAAACATTTTGGTACCCAGAGGTAGGGAAAATGTGATATAGCATGGAGAGCAATAGATTTTAAAAAATCAGTTTAAAAATGCTGCATCAAAAGTCCAGTGTGCCTCTAACAAATCAGAATATTAGAAGTCTTATTAGCTGCTTAAGTAAGCATTATTTTCATATTGACAGAGCATGGTTTAAAGCAGAGTGAATTAAAGGTTTTCAATGTAATGGGATACAAAAATGTAGCATATTATTCCAAAACTGAGCATAAAAGTGAGGAGTAGCAATATATGTAGACAGCAAAGTAGAGGACTGCAATCCACAAAAGATTTCAAATTGCACAGATTTTTGATTTGAAGCTGCAGCAGTACAAAAAAGTTCATGGAGGAAAAATGGCTTTTAATAGGAATATATTGTTCACCTAGCTCAAGCATTAAAACTTTTTATTGCAAGTTAATGTGCTACTTCATAAAATCATGAAAAAATACATTTTTATAATGATAGTAGATGACTTAAATATAAATACCGTATGCTGAAAATCAGTGGCTATGCAAGAAGTTATGACATAAAATCTCCAGTTTTGTGTAAAAAATCCAACAAGATATACAGAAACATCAAGCACTTTAATAGACCATGTTCATCAAATATACCTACACACAGGCAAAAAGTTCAGGTTTTGAATTCTATTGTTGCAGACCATTTTGGACAAACAACTGAACTGTGAGGACTACATAGTGGCTGAATGTAGTGGACTAGAAATTTTACCAAAAGCAGAAAATGGGATGATGTGTACATAGAGGCCAATGTAGAAAGGAGCTGGGAATCTTTCTGTGGTGTATTTAGACACTACACAGAAATATCTTGTCCTAAAAAATACAGAACTATTATGGGTAAACCAAACAGAAAATGGTACACCATAGAAATTAAAAAAGCAAGGGATGAACTGACTGAGTTAAGTGAAAATTACCAGAAAGATAAAGGACACGACAGCCATGAGGCTTACAGGTGAAAGAAGAAAGCACACACTAGGATGGTAAGAGAAGCAAAGGCTAGCCGCCAAAAACTTTAAATACAAACGTCTAATACCTCTAAAATGTGACTTTTCAAGCTTTCCTGGCAGATCTCTAAAATGGCCTGTAATTATATAAATGAGAACAGAAAAGAATCACTTGTTTAAAAGATCCAAGTATAATATTGACAAGGAAAGGAGAAAAAGTGACAGATCCACAACAACTGCAATACAGTGAAACTTTGATTTTACATTCTTCGATTTTACGTTTCTCGTGATTCAGCACCATAAGTTTGTACCTCCTGTGAAAAATCCATGATTAATGCCAAAAGTTCCCCAATTTTACATTTCTTCCTAGTAAGATTTACCTCACTTCTAAGTTGTTACTCAATGTCTCACTTGACTTTGTCCCGTTTCCTTCCTATTGACATCTGATGTGACTGAAAAAGTTATGTGGCTCAAAATACAGATAGTTTTCTCTATGAGTGGTGGCAGAATTAAGGAAATATTTTAGCCCATTTTGGAGAGGGGAGACACAAGAGGTGAAATGCTGACATAATCCACAATTGGTGTTGCTAACACAATTTGCAACATTTGGCTTTACAGCAAAATTATGGTAAAACTATTGCCAGATTGCAGCGGTAATGGAAAGTGTTGTTCACCGAACCAATACATGACGAAAGGGTCCAGCCACCACCTTTTCTTGTGCCACTTATAACTCAGTCTCATCTTTTTGCATGTATTTCTGATCTACTGTATTCAGCAACAATATCAGTTGTCAACCTTTTAAATTCACACGCAGAGTCTCGAAGAGAATGCTCGGTCGTAATTGAGGAAACGTCACCCATTTCTGTCTAGTGAATTCTTATTGGTTGGTGACATGGAAAGTCACCCAATAGCCAGCACAGCCACCACAGCATGCTAAAAACACATAAAATGAGCCCACCTACTGGTGTATGAAGGAGGGGAGTGGACCTTCAGTGGCAGGAGTGCAGGTAGTGGGGAAAGCATTTTGTGAAGTGCTGAAAATATACTTTTTGTGCAGATGATGTGCTATGACAGAGATGTCAACTGGAAATAGCACATGGGTTTTGCGATAGCACATTTCAAAGACTTCTCTGGTCAAATCTGACATGATACAGTTGTAACAACTACATACACTACTCATGTATGTACTTTGCACCACACACTGTAGATAGTAAAAGTATTTAGTGAGTACTTTGACCCTTTGAAAGCTTTTTGTTGTGTTTGTCTTTAAATTCTTCTAAACAACTGGACTTTTATGGTAGAAGAGGAAAAGCTGCAGACATAATAAAAACCTTTCTTGAAAACGGGCGACAGTGTTGACATAAAAGTTTTCTAGTCTGGTACTGTGTCATAATATAAAAACTACTGCAGCTATAAAAAAACCATCGTTGGTTTTTCTATAGCAGCAGTAGTTTTTACATTATGACGTGGTACCAAACCCAGAAAACTTTTATGTCGACTGACTCTGGCTGTGGAAGCCTACGCAATTATATTAGGCAACAGTGTGTTGAAATAAAATACAAATCCAGAAATAAAGAGAAAAATGTCTACTCCGATTTTCTGCAGTTACAATATGGGGTAGCACAGAGTTCAGTACAGGGACATCTGCTTTTTATCTTGTACGGGGTGTCCATGATTAAAATTCCAGTTTCAAAGCACTGTAGGAAGAGACCCGCTGCTTAAACTGACATAAAACTTGAACAGAATATTATTGACACGGGGGGGAAATGCCATGGGGGGAGGGGGGAGGGACAAAAATTTAACCAATAGATGGTGCTTTAAGCATCAGAATATACACACCAACAGAGGGGTGGCACATGTCTGTTCCTCAGTTTACATCCAAGATGTCCAACAGTACTGTCTCCATGAAGGATGCTGCTGTTAAAGCCCTCTTACAAGAACAGTGACTGTGCACCAGTAGCCCTGCAGAAGTTCCATACACTCAAGGGTATGAAAAAAGGCACTGGTATGCTGTCTGCTAAGGGTCTGGAGAAAATGATAACAAAAATAAAAAAATAGCTTCTTTTGTAGTGCAATGCGACAGAGGGAGGAAAGCAGTTGATCCCATGTATCTGGAAGATGTGGCCTCAGCACTGTAGAAGGGCCCAAGTGGTGGTGTGCAAACATATAGTGCAGGGGGGATTGACTGAACATTGGACATGCCTGTGAGCAAGGCGCGTAAAATCCTGCAAAACATCCTGCATTGCTATTCACACGAAATCACCCCTGTGAGGAGTTGCTTCTTGCTGACGTGCCAGCAAGACAAATGTTCATTCTGGATTTTCTTGCTCACATGATAGTGGGCAGTAAATGGCCTTGGAATATTCTGTGGATAGATGAAGCACATTTCCATCTCCAAGGACATGTCAATACACAGAATTGTAGAATATGGGCTACAGAAATTTCTGCATGAACATCATGCCTTGCACAGCCAGTGAAGTGGTTGCAGCAGAGGCATTTCAGAAATGCTGGAATTATGAGCCATCATTTCCTTACAGCCTGGCTGTCCAGGTCACCTGACCTTAATCTATGTGACTCTGGTTGTGGGATCATCTGAAAGATGTTGTGTCCAGTGCTCCAGTTATGAATGTAGCTGAATTGAAGGCACACATTGTGCAACGCATTCTGAATGTGACCCCCAAGACACTCTGGAAGATGCTGTTTCTTAATATCAACTTATGGCAGAAAACAGTGGATAGCATGTTAAATTAGAAACTGATGTCATTTTGATTTTTATGCAGTTTTTGGTGTCAGGACAGTTAAAAACCAATTTTTTCCATGCGATAGGGTACGACTTTGCCATAGTGGATGGGCTTATGTAACTACGTAACAGCTGTTGACTGTCAAAATTGTGCAGTCATGGATATTGAAAAATAAAGATGGTGTAATTTACAGTTTAAATCATAGCCATTGTATCGCAATTTATCTGTTATTTTTAGCTGACCTTATTTATGTTAAGACACTTACAGCACCAGCTATTGTTAAAACTTCTGTTATTTTTTCCCCCATGACGTTAACCACTGCATCAATAATATACTGTTCAGATTTGATGTTATTCTGAGCAGTGATTCCCTTTCTAACATGTTCTGAAACTAGAACTTTATGGACACCCTGTGTATAAATCGCATGACCACCACAGAAAATGAAAAAGTAATTATGTATTCTGATGACCCAACGTTACTAGTATGTAGTGACTCAGTGAAGGATTTGGAAAAGAGAGCCAGTGAGACTACGCATATGGCAGAAGGGTATTTTAAAGAAAATAATTTATCGATCAACAGGAATAAAACAATGTGTACAAAATTTGAAAGACACAGGACTAACAGCTCGGAGGAGTTTCCTCTGAGCATTGAGGATGCAGACTTAGAAGAAGTGGACTGTAATAGTTTTCTAGGAATAGAGATAAATTTATGACGTGGAAAATCACTTTGGTAAGATCGCATCAGAAATAAGTAAAATATATTCTTAATGAAGAGAATGAGCTGTATGATGGACACTGAAAACTTGTTAAAAATGTACTACAAACTTATCTACCCAGACACATTTTACTGTATAGCAATATGGGGGAAGCAGCAAATCTACACATTTGGATAATTTTAAAACTTTAAAAGGAAGCCAACAGATGTACAGCACAACTATTGCAATAGGAATTAACTGTGCCAAGTGTGTACATACATGAGACAATACTTCTTTTAATGGTAAATTGTATAGCACCATTATACAGAGATTTTCATGACCACAACACAAGAACTATAGAAAATTATGTTATGAACTCGGTAATTTTAAACACTGTATATTTTGCATTTCATACAGAAATATCACTCAGCATGGCTAACAAGGCCAGAGTGGGTGTTTCTGATCCCTGATTTTCAGACTGTTATCACTCAGTGGTTACATGAGGTGGAAGATATTGAATAAAGTGATGCTGAAACTGCCAACAAAAGTGATTCTGAATGCAACGGTGAACACGATATTGAATCAGAACTGGATATATCAGAAAGTGATGAGTGTGAACGAGTTAGAGAAGAAACAAAACAGAACACTTTCTATGGATGCAACCGCTATAAGTGGTCAACAGTGGAACCTAAGAGAAATGTTCAAATGCCTTCTCACAATATTATAGTACATCTTCCTGAAGGGAATGCGCAATGTCTTGGCCATTCTTATACACCACTACAGGTATGGGAATGCCTTTTTTCAGAGGAAATGCTAACTGAAGTTGTCACACACACACAAATGAGAAAATCAAATAATATAAGAGGTGCATTCAAGTTCTAAGGCCTCCGATTTTTTTTCTCCGGACTGGAAAGAGATAGAAACATGCGCATTGTTTTAAAATGAGGCCGCGTTCATTGTCAATACGTTCCAGAGATGGCAGCACCGTATGGCAGATGGAATTTTACCGCCAGCGGCGAGAATGAGAACTGTTTTAAATACTTAAAATGGCGACGTTTTACTTACTTGAACAGCGTGCAATCATTCGTTTTCTGAATTTGCATGGTGTGAAACCAATTGAAATTCATCGACAGTTGAAGGAGACATGTGGTGATGGAGTTATGGATGTGTCAAAAGTGCGTTTGTGGGTGCGACAGTTTAATGAAGGCAGAACATCATGTGACAACAAACCGAAAAAACCTCGGGCATGCACAAGCCGGTCTGATGACATGATCGAGAAAGTGGAGAGAATTGTTTTGGGGGATCGCCGAATGACTGTTGAACAGATTGCCTCCAGAGTTGGCATTTCTGTGGGTTCTGTGCACACAATCCTGCATGATGACCTGAAAATGCAAAAAGTGTCATCCAGGTGGGTGCCACGAATGCTGACAGATGACCACATGGCTGCCCGTGTGGCATGTTGCCAAGCAATGTTGATGCGCAACGACAGCATGAATGGGACTTTCTTTTCATCGGTTGTGACAATGGATGAGACGTGGATGCCATTTTTCAATCCAGAAACAAAGCGCCAGTCAGCTCAATGGAAGCACACAGATTCACCGTCACCAAAAGAATTTCGGGTAACCGCCAGTGCTGAAAAAATTATGGTGTCCATGTTCTGGGACAGCGAGGGCGTAATCCTTACCCATTGCGTTCCAAAGGGCACTACAGTCACAGGTGCATCCTACGAAAATGTTTTGAAGAACAAATTCCTTCCTGCACTGCAACAAAAACGTCCGGGAAGGGCTGCGTGTGTGCTGTTTCACCAAGACAACGCACCCGCACATCGAGCTAACGTTACGCAACAGTTTCTTTGTGATAACAACTTTGAAGTGATTCCTCATGCTCCCTACTCACCTGACCTGGCTCCTAGTGACTTTTGGCTTTTTCCAACAATGAAAGACACTCTCCGTGGCCGCACATTCACCAGCCATGCTGCTATTGCCTCAGTGATTTTCCAGTGGTCAAAACAGACTCCTAAAGAAGCCTTCGCTGCTGCCATGGAATCATGGCATCAGCGTTTTGAAAAATGTGTACGTCTGCAGGGCGATTACATCGAGAAGTAATGCCAGTTTCATCGATTTCGGACGAGTAGTTAATTAGAAAAAAGATCGGAGGCCTTAGAACTTGAATGCATCTCGTAGAAGTAGATATGCGGATGAAACCAGAACAGAATTGAAAGATGTTTCACTGATAGAAATGAAGGCCTTTATTGGATTACTATACTATACTGCAATTTTCAAATCCAATAAAGAGAATCTTGAATTTCTCTTTGCTACCAATGGTACCGGTCATGATATATTTCGCTGCACAATGTCATTGAAACGAATATGGGTTTACTAAAGACAAGACCCTGGTTTCATATCTGCCCAAGAAAAATAAAGCAATGGTATTAATTTCATCTATGCATCACTATAAAAGCATGGGCAATGAGACAGGCAAACCTTAAATAATACTTTTTTATAATCAAGCAAAAGGAGGTGTTGACAGATTAGATAAAAAATGTATGACCTTTTCAACTAGCTGGTGCACCTGTCATTGGCCAATGGCAATGTTCTTTGGAATTCTTAACATTGCTGGTGTAAATTCACATGTACTTTATTCAGCCTTCAGGGACAATAAACCCCCCTCAAGATTTGATTTCCTAAAGGACCTTTCAAAGCAACTGTGTGAGATGTACCTAAATGACAGGTTACTGAATTCAAGACTACCTGGAGAACTCAGAGGTTCTATTGTACATATTCTCAATAAGCCATTGCCTTCTTCAGTGCAAAATGTTGATCCAGTGAAACAGCAGAGGTGTTTCCTGTGTCCTCAATCATTGGATAAGAAGACTGAAGTGGTCTGTATAAACTGCAAATGACATATTTGTGCATCCTGTAGGCACTTGATCTGTTTCGAGTGTATGAATGAATGAAAATTTGCTCAAGTTTAGGGTTTGTGGAATTACATTAAATTAAACCTTACCTGATTAATCTTTGTTTTGTTTGATATTTTGAACACTAATGCACATAACTGAACTGCTCTTAATTTCCAAAGTCATGTTTTAAATTTTTTTCAGTAATTAACAGATACTTTGCAATTTGAAGCTGGTGAGCTAAGGAGGTATTAATTTTTAAAAAGGCCATTGTTATGTTTTGATTTTGCAAAGATGTTTTGATGGCAATAAAGACTAAATATCAATGGGAACAGCCTGTATTCATTACTTTATATTTATGTTTAGATGCCTGTCTAGAAAATTCGATGAGTCTGGGGTATGTAAATACCCCATGACACAGTTTACTTCATAAAACATTCACGACACCGACTGAGGGTTAAAGAAATATTGGAGACACGGTTTGGATGACTGGAAAAATGCTTAAAAAAGGAGATCACAAATTTTGTCAAAAGATAGTTTCCTGATATTATTAACAACCCTGTATGATAAGATCAAAGGCTCACAAGAATGTGAAACTGTAAGCTAGAATCTTCTTTAAGGATTCAGAAAATGTACTATCTCTATCTGGCCTCTTAATCCAAAGCAGGTACTAAGCTGCCTACCTGTACAAAACAACTCTGACTTGGATGAAATTAAACCTATGGTTTCCAATGCATTGATAGATATTTTGAAATCCGTGAGACATGAGGGAAACACCCAACCTCGCAGAGACCATTCCAAAGTAAATGTCACAGCAGGAAAGAGTTTGTGCATGAAGGACCTTGTAGACGA
The DNA here is from genome assembly GCF_021461395.2 of Schistocerca americana. NCBI lineage: Eukaryota > Metazoa > Arthropoda > Insecta > Orthoptera > Acrididae > Schistocerca > Schistocerca americana. The sequence goes on along the minus strand of NC_060130.1, from coordinate 894,968,236 downwards.
TCCAAATTCCTCGTCCAGTGAGGACAATGTTGCAGATTTTTATTAATTAAATACAGTTAAATTCATGTATGAGTGTATAATATATACTAATTTTTTTTTTCAGCTGCTGATGATGTGGGAAAATTGTCTGAACATGCTGCTGAAATTCTGGGGAATTCAAGAATGGCTCAACCAAGTGTAAAAATCAATGACTTGGTGATTATTTGTGTGCCAACAACACACAATGCACACACGTACTTTGTGCGTGAGATTCAAGAGATAAATGGCTCAATTTCTTGTTAGGTTTCTAAGAAAACAGAAAAATAAGTTTGTGTGGTCAGAAATGTTGGATGAAAGTTTAATATCATGTAAGCAAATAGCTTTATTACGTAGTAAACCAGATGTTTTGAAGTGGGGTTTATGTATCTCAAAAAAAGGACTTGAAGACTTTTCTCTAAATTGAATTGTTTAGGGAGGTTACTGCCAGCTCATATTGCATTAAGTTCAAATTTAGATCAACATGTATGTATAATATGTTTACCATAAATGATAACTGTGCTATAGCTTCATTGTGGATGATTAAAATATTTTTTGAAATACAAATTTGTGTTTACATATGATGATGATGATGATGGTCTATTTACACTTTTCATTAATCCTGTGGCAACAGTCAAAACTACCCCAACCATGGATTAATTTTGATAGGTGAGAAAAAAATTATTTCCCTTGATGTGTATGCTTTTAAATAAAGTTGGGTATATCGTTCAGTAGCTAGATGGCTAGCCCAAAAAAACCACATTCAGTTTGAGGAAAATATTTACATATGTTTTGATGTCGCATTTAAATTAAAAATATTGCACAAAGTTTCCCCATTTGACGGTAGTGATACTGGTGTCATCAGCACCATATATATGCATGTGCACCTCCCCCCCCCCCCCCCCCCCCCACACACACACACAGTTTCACACACAGTTAGAAAATATATATTTGCAAACACCAAATACACACACAACAATAGTTTTGGTCACAGTTAAAAAATATATAATCTACAGTTGTGCATACATACAGTTGCCAGCACAAGATCTTTACATGATTTTATATGGAATTTGTGGCAGAATCTCTTATTTAAGGATTTTGTATATGGTACTTGGTTCTAAGAACTACCTTATGCTGTAACAATAGACTGAGACTAGGTGACATTTTAGTTTTTGTTTGAATGCAGACAGTGTTCATAAGTTCTTGATGCTGCATGGAAGTCCTTTGTGAAATATGCATCCAGCTTTTTCAGTATCTTTGTTGCTAAGTTTAATTGTATATATGTGGTAATTTTTACATCTTGTGCTGTTGTTCTGTATATTTTTGTTCAGCAAAACTGTACATTTTATTTGCATAATTGCTTCATGTGTGTACAGTGCAGGCATTGTCGGTATTAGGAATTCCTTAAATCTATTTCTGCGGAACTGTCTTAGTGATAAATTTCCAATGCACCCAATAGCTTTCTTTTGCAGTTAAGGTACTCTACATATGAGTATATTAGCTGGACTGGGATATTCATTATGAGATATGTGGATAAATACCATATTACACATTTAGTTGCATATCATTGCTCACAGTTTGTGACATTTTTCTCAGGAGAAATAATTTTTGATAATTTTTGAACAAATTTTATCTGTTTGAGTCTCCCATGATGTGAAACTGTCCGTCATTGAGGCCAGAAACTTGCTGTAATGAACTTCCGAAATAACTAAGTCCCTAAGCTTGATACCAAATTGTGTAGTTTGATTGCCTGTTTTCTTGTATTTGCATTAAAGTTGCTTTAATTCCGTTTACAAAAAGGTTGCACCACCAAAATATTTGTATGCCCTCTCTGTCTCTATACATGTCATCATTTTTAGGTCATTTGCTAATTTGCTGTTGACTAATAGAGATGTGTCGTCAGCATACATGATCACTGTTTCATTTATATCTTCTGGCATGTTATTTACGTATAGAACAAACAGTAATTGTCGCAATACTGAACCTTGCAGTACATCGTGTTTTACCTCTTTGAATGTTGAAATCACACATGGCTTAATATTATTTATTGCTCTGCCTCTTATCCCATACTAGTTTAATTTTTCTAATAGAAGTCTGTGACACTCACAATCAAAAATGTTTGAGAGAGTGAGGAATAGGCTACAGACTTGTTCCTATTTTTCCTACATCTTGACTACATATCCTGTGAAGTCTGCAATTACTGTCTTTGATGATCGACCTCTTCTGAAGCCATGCTGTGCCTTACTTATTATGTTATGAATTTCTGTGAAATTTACTGTCCTATCCTTTATGGCTATTTCTACAATTTTAGATACTACAAATCAATTTCAAAAAATGCTGAGGAAGCAAAGGCTGTTGCACTCTTAGTTTATAAGAGAATGTGCAAACAATGACAGGCAAAAGTTAATGGAAATTTGCACGTCTCTAAAAAGATTGATGTGCATAGCTTACAACAGCTACCATGATCATACCTTAGTAATAGATCATGCCGAGAACCTGAGGAAATTCTGGTTGTACGTAAAATTGCTAAGTGCATTTAAGGCTTCTATCCATTCAGCTGTTGATCAGTTTGATGTAACAGTAAAAGATAGCAAAGGTAAAGCCAAATTTTTAAATTTCTCATTTAAGAAATCATCCACGCAGGAATATCATACAAAGATACTGTTGTTTGACCATCGCAAAGACTCCCATATGGAGGATGCTCCACTGGTGTAGAGAATAACTGAAAGAGTTGAAAGCAAATAAGTTGCCAGATCCTGGTGGAATCCCAATACAGTTTTACAAAGGTACTCTACAATATTGGCTCCTTACTTAGCTCATTTATCACGAATCTCTCGCCCATCATGAAGTCCCAAGCAACTGGAAAAAAGCTCTGGTGATTCCTGTATATAAGAACGGTAAAAAAATGGACCTGCAAAATTACGGACCAATATCTTTAACATCAGTTTGCTGCAGAATCCTTGAACATATTCTCAGTCCAGATATAATAAATTTCCTTGAGAGGAAAAAGCTTCTGTCCACAAATCTGCATGGCTTTAGAAGGCATCACTCATGTGATGAAACTCAATGTGCCCTTATCTCACATGAGATTCTGTGAGCTGTGGATAAAGGGCAACAGGTGGAGTCCATATTCCTAGATATCTGAAAAGCATTTGACAAAGTACCACATTGCAGACTGTTAACAAAGGTACAAGCATACAGACTATGTTCCGAGATATGTGAGTGGCTCAAAGACTTCTTAAGTAACAGAACCCAGTAGGTTGTTCTTGAAGGCAAGTGTTCATCAGAGACAAGGGTATCGACAAGAGTGTACCAGGGAAGTGTGATATGACCACTGTTATTTTCTATATACATAAATTATCTGGTAGACAGGGCATGCAGCAGTCTGTGGCTGTTTGCTGACGATGCATTGAGAGGATGTTATACTCTAATCTCTTTTTCCTTCTTCATTGTATTAACACTGATCTAAGTAATAAATCCAAAGTGCAGATTAACAGAAATAAAAGCGAAGGAAGGAAGTGGTCAGTGTATATAAAAAGAAGATGCCATGAATTAAAGAATGCAGACTTCTAGTTTCAAATAGTTGTGAATTTTTTAACATCATATGGGACAATTAAAAGTGACATAAAAAGCAGAATAGCTCAAAACAAGAAAACATTTTCAAAAGAAAAATCTATCAAGAGTACTGAGAAATATTTGTCCCAGAATGAGAAAAAGCCTTTAAGTTTCCTGAATGAGAAAAATGTTGTCCTATAAAGGCACTCAGAGCTGAAGCTCGAGCAGTAGATTGCTCATGTGAACTGATCCCTCCAAGCACAGGTTTGATGAGAGTGCTAACCTCACTCGACACTTACAGTTTTGAATTCCAGACCTGGCCAGATACACAGTTTAAATTTATCAAAAATTTTACTACATTGTGTACTTTGCTTCCTACGTAATATCTCTTCTCTACACCTCTTAAATGCAGTATTATAATCTCCACAGTAAGAATTATGAATGGTTTCCTTTTGATGATGTGAGGCTACACTAGCCTAATAATTATCTTATGCAGACTAGTGTGAATACATTTACAAGTTTGTGATACTTTTTTGTATTAATTTGTGAATAAAAGGTGTTTACAATTTAGGCTTGTTCCAAATCATTCACAACCATGTCACTTAGTACCTATGAAAGCAACATCAGTGTATCACATCTTTTGTAGAAATTTATTATGCACTTCTGTTTTCCCAATTTGTTCCACATCATTGAGGATCCCTTTGTAAGGGGTCTATGGAAAACACAGTGCACCTATGCTATTTTTTATTTTTATTTATTTATTTGGTCCTGTTGATTACATATTATACAGCCAGTGTACAAGTAATATAGGACAAGCCAATTGATGCAATTACAGTAGTACATTAACATTTATACATCACATTGCATAGACATTGGTTTATTTTACAAGAACAATTACGTGCATGCAGTATTAAAGCCTGCATTGTGCCAAAAACAGTTTAAGTGATTGTTTAAAATAGTGCAGTAAGTGACAGTGCATATTTTTATGCTACTGACATATATAAGGAAGTAAATTTTCTTCATGGTCATGGTTTGAATGAATAAAAGTTTTAACTGCATTCCTTAAGAAGAGGTTTAAGTGAATGCTCAAGAGAGTGGGATACATGGATGTTCACATTTTCTCATAATGAAACAGATAAATTTACATTTTATCATCACAATTTCAGTTAAACTACAAGTAACAGCATCACACTTTATCTTTAAGGGAGTGCTTTTCTTAGGCAGTTTCCCCCACTCTTGTACATCATAACTCTAAGTATTCATTCATTTTATAGAAAGTTTGTTCGATGAGAAATAATTTTAGTTTCCTTTTGAAAACCTGTACATTATTTATTTCCTTTTTTATTTTGATGGGGAGCGTATTGAAGACCTTTATACCTGACTCAGTAACTCCCCTATATACTTTAGTGAGAGATGCAGAGCCTTGATGAAAATTTTTCACCTGTCATGTGTTATGGTTGTGGATGTCACAGTTTTTCTGAAACAGTTCCCTGTTGTTGGCTACAAATAACATCAGTGAGTATATATATTGACCTGTGATGGTAAGTATCCTGAGAGATTTGAAGAGACCTCTGCAAGATGTCCCATTAGAGACCCTACATATTAGCCTCACTGCTCGTTTTTGTAATCTGAAGACTTTTTCAACACCTGTAGCATTCCCCCAGAAGATTATGCCATAGGAGAGAACAGAATGGAAATATGCAAAGTATGACAACAACATTATTTCTCTGTCTACTAACTGATGGAGAGCTGTTAGTGCAAAGCACGATGAGCTAAGCTTCTTGACCAGCTGATCAATTTGTTCTTTCCATCTTAGGTGACTGTCTATCTGGATACCTAGGAATTTTATATGTGTGGTTTCATTAATTTTGTGATTGTTAACATGTATTTCAGGAGCTTTATTTTTTTTTTATTTTTGTCAGAAACTGTATCATATTGGTTTTTGAAATATTTAAGGTTAGGTTATTCACAGTGAACCATTTGCGTACTTGAGTAGAGACTGTCATGGCTGTATCCTGCATTGTGGAGGTGGGTCCTATTACGAGGATACTTGTATCATCGGCAAACATTACTATTTTTGCTCTGTTGTTAATTGTGATTGGTAGATCATTAATGTAGATCAGGAAAATTAATGGCCCAATAATTGAGCCCTGTGGGACTCCATACTTTTTATTTCCCCAGTCTGATGTTAATGCTGTTCCTGTCCCCCTTAAAACAACCCTTTGCATCTTGTTCTGCAAGTATGATTCTAACCAAGTCAAAGATTTGTCTTTAATGCCATAATGTGGAAGCTTTTTTAAGAGTGTGTTGTGATCTACACAATCAAATGCCTTGGCAAGATCACAAAAAATCCCCACTGGATACCTTTTGTAATTTAGTTCACCTAAAATTTCATCTGTTAGGTTAAATATAGCTCTGTCAGTGGAGGAGCCTTTACGAAAGCTGAACTGTGTAGGAGCCAGTAAGCCAATTTGTGTAGTGTGACTATAAATCCTATCATACACTATTCTCTCCAATACCTTTGAGAATACTGACAGCAGGGAGATGGGCTGATAGTTGGATATTTCATCCCTTGCTCCACTTTTGTGGATTGGCATCACTATTGCATGTTTTAATCTATCTGGGAACACACCAGTTTCCATAGATTGGTTACACAAATAGCACAATATATACCTGATTAAGTCTGTACATTATTTTAGAATCCTACTTGATATGCCATCGTATCCACAGGAATCTGAGTTTTTGAGTAATTTTATGGTTTTTTTCAGTTTCTTTAGGGGTTGTACTTCTGAAATGAAGTGCTACTTTAGATGTCATTTGCATGTGGTTAAGTAGTTCAATAGCTTCTGTGTGAGGCTGTTTATTATGGTTCACTGTTTTTTCAGCCACAGAGAGAAAAAAATTGTTGAAATCTGAGGCTGCAGCTTTGTGTTTATTATTGTCAGGTTTTATGTTCCTATTTGTCTCACTTTTTATGATGTGCCATATGGTTTTTATTTTATTGTTTGAATTGCAAATTTTTTGTGCATAGTGCAACTGTTTGGCCTTCTTGGTTACACTTGTTAGAATTTTACAGTATTTCTTGTAATGTAACTTTACTGCTGGGTCTGTACTAGTCCTCCGTTGTAGATACAGATCTCTCTTTTTGTTACATGATATTTTTATGCCAGTAGTTAGCCACTCTTTCCTTTTACTACAGGTTGGTTTGATTTTAATCTGTCTTTGGGGGAAAGAAGCTTCAAAATGTTTAAGGAACAAGTTCAGGAATGAGTTGAACTTCTCATTCACTGTGTCAGCCTGGTATACTTCCTCCAATTGTTCATGGCATAAACTATTTCTGAACAAGCAAGTAGATTCAGCATTTATTGATCTAACATGTTTAACTTGGTTACAATGGCCATGTGTTGTTTTTCTGTTGGCAACTTTTAGGGTTGTCATTTGACCATCGTGATAGGACAGACCATTTGTTACTGCCCGTGTCATCACTTCATTGTAATTTGTGGGATCTAGGAACATATTTTCAATCAGGGTCTTGCTGTGCCCATATACTCTTGTTGGGAATGAGATCATGGGGAGCAGATTGAAGGTTAACAGCAGTGATTCTAATAGTTTCTGGTTGTTATTTTTTGTGAGTAAGTTTATATTAAAGTCACCACATACAATGACATTACTATTGTTTCTATAAAGTTTAGTAAGAACTGTTTCTAGCTGAGAGAGAAATTTTTGAATGTCTCCCATAGGTGACCTGTAAACTGTTATTACGGTCAGGAACTATGTTTCAAGCTGTAATTTGACTGCACAACATTCAAAGTGCTGTTCAATACAATATTTAGATACATCTATAACTTGTAACCTAATAGTATTGTGTGTGTAAATTGCCACTCCGCCTTGTCTTAAATTGCTCCGACAGTAGGAAGAATCAATTTTATAACCATTTAAATGTAGCTGATTAATTTCTGTGGCTTCCAAGTGGTGTTCACCTTACATGCTGTGTTAGACACAGCTTTGGCATACCTTGTACTTGATGGTACTTGTAGTCCATATACCCTTGTTTAGTAGAATTGTTTATTAATATTGCTTGAAATGTATTTTGTTTACCCTACACATCAACACAAACATAAAGTTCTAAGTAGTGACAGATTTAAGAAAACTGATGAAAGCTATCCAGACCAAGCAGTAGGAGCCGTAGCTAATAGTTATGATGACCAACGGTTTGAGCAGCTGATGGACATCAGAGTCAATCTAACAGAACCAAGCAGTCCTTCAATCACTCCCTGAACTATCACAAGCTCTCCACGTTCTTGGAAAGAAAAATGGTGTACAAAGTAAATCCCCATCAGTAAAATGGCTTCATTTCCCCAGAGGAATATAATTGTGTTTAGGATTATTTAGAAGAAATAAGACTTCCTGCTTAGAAAATATGCCTAACATTTTTTTTTTTCAATTCAGTCAGATTGATTTCAATTGGCAAAGTATGTTTGTGTGCAAATTGCAGTTTTGTTTATAATAAATTCATTTTGCCTGTTTTCATTGATTGTAGCAACAATCTCAATGTTGAAAAAGCGTCCTTCTATGTGGATGATTAACAGAACATCTTATCTCTCTTTCTCACTTCCAATGTACAAAAGCATGTCTATGTACGGCATAGGGAAGTGTGACAAGATGAAGGTTAAGGTAATTGCGTAGGGCAGGTTATGGGCACCTGCTCTGTCATTTGGTTCAACATGAGCACTGCCAAGCATTGTGAGTCACTATCAAGCAGCACGTGGCACTGACTAGTGTGAATGTCTGCATGGTATCCATACCCATTTTGGTTTTTTCTCTATCTCTAACCATGATATAACACCCCTCACCCCCATTAATGGCCTTTAAGGGCAATACCAGTGGCAGTAATTAGAACACAGAGAGACATATGAGTATACAAGTCAGTGGCTATTGTGTGATGACTTTTGGTTCAGTGTCAGCTACTGATTCACTGTAGTCTGGGGATTTGGGTGGTGGCAGATGGACCTCTGGCTCTGAATAGTGTGGGTCTTCAGGCAGTTTGGGAGGGCAGCCAGTTATACACTTCCATCAGTTCCCTGTTGTTACTGGGTATGTCCATTTAGTGGGTGTCTTAGATGGTTTGCTGAGACAAGGCAGAAGGTCATAGTGGGTCATCAGAAGCAATGGTGGTAACACCCTGTCCTGGGGTGTCTGATCCCAGGTGAAGCTGGTTCATGTGTCACCCCACATTTGCCCCACTGATCTCCATCACATACAGGGTGTCCACTGAAAGAGCTCCTGATTTCAAAATTGAATATCTCAAAAATTAAGATTGATAGATGAATGTAGCAATGTTTATTGTGAAAGCTGTCAGAATTTTATACAGAAACTCTCCAGAGGTTTCAAAATAGTTCAAAAAGCTGCTAACAGATGGAGCTGTAGTCACAATGTGTAATGCCTATAAATAGTGCACCAAACCACCATGAAATGTGAAATAAATTTAGTATACTGAAGGAAAAGGCTAAAATCATGTATTCCATTGAAAAATTTGTCTTTCTGGTACTGAAATACCACAGGTTAGAACACAATCCTATGGCAATAAGGCATAGTTTTCATACATGATTTAATGTTCCCTCTGGATTTGTTGTGAAAACTATTTACATGCTCTTGGTGAAATTCCAGTGGACAGGAAGCATGTCTGATCATCTAGCAGGGAATGTTGGTCCCAGGTAGACTGTAGTTATTGCTGAAAATGTCACTGTGGTTTCTGGAATTATTCAGCAAAATCCAGGTAAAACCATCTGATGAATTGCAGTAGAGAATGGTTTGAAGCATTGCAGCATGCAGAAAATACTGAGATAGAGCCAACACATATTTCCATTCAAAATCCAAAGCCTGTACAAGCTGTGCAACAGAGGGCTGACTTTACAAGCCAGATTCTCACAATAATTGATACTGCAGGTTTAAAGTTCGCTGGATCTGGTTTACAGATGAAGCACACTTCCATCTGGATGGAGTCATGAATAAGCATACCGGCAATTTTGGGATTCCAAAAAATCACCATTTGTGTGAAGCAAAACCACCGTAGTCTCCCAAAGTTACTGTTTGGGCTATAGTATGCAGCAGAGGCATTATTGGCCCTTTTTTCATGTGAGAAACGATCACTAGTGAATGTTAAATTACATTTTGGAACAATTTGTTGCCATACAGCTAGTGCTGGAGGACCGATCAGGCACCGAGTGTTTCATGTAAGATGGGGTCAGACCACAACACACTAAAAAGGTGTTTTTCTTTCTTGACGATGAATACTTCAGAAATAGTCATTGGATTGTATTATTGCAAATTTACTTGTGCAGGGATGGACTGACCTCCATATTCACCTGATCTGACTCCTTGTGATTACTTTTTGTGGGTCTACTGAAATTATCTCACCACACTGGATGAATTTGAGGCAGTGCCCATACACAGCCTCGAGTAGTGCGAGCAGTGGTGGCAGCTAGTGCAGCATTCTCACCGGCTAAACTGACTGTGCTTAGGACAGCCGAAGGCTGTACGGAATTCCATGGGCAGCCCAAAAGCATCAAATCTCGGACTCTGAGACACTTGGCTAGTGAGTGGTTGGAGGCGCCTTCTGTTGTGACACACAGATCCACAGCACCCTGTCACTGAACTATTCACTGACCCCTTCACTGCTGGTAGGCAGCTACTTGTAGTATCCTCACACTGACATGTCATGCTCTGGCAGCAGTGGCATGCATAGCTGATTGATGCAATGCTGCTCAACTTGTCATTATCAAAGTCTTGCCATATGCTGACGTATTGTGTGGGGAAGTTTACAGGTCTGCTGTGTCATCAGCCATGTGCCTTCACAATGTTAAGTGGATCACTGTGTCCTAAAATTCCTTGGTGTCAAGCACTGCAACATACCTTCCCTCTTCAGAGAAATTCAGTCCCTGAATTTAGTGTGGTGCTAATCTGTCTAGAGCTAACTAGAACTCAGACACTGGGACACATTTAAGAAAGACATGTATCTCTACAGTTTGACAAGTTCTAGTCAATGGCTGGTTCCAAAAACTGTGTACATGTGCTGTGAACATAAATTACGATAACTGACATGTACACTTTGATTACTTCCAAAGATTACTTTCACCCAATGGTGACTGTCCAATGATTACTTTCATCCATCTGTTCTTAAACTGCCTACTCACTGCTTCATGCAACACTTCCTGTGCTGTCCCACTTAGTCTCTAAGCAAAGCTATTTCATGGAACACTGATAGCCCACAGCACTGTTGACCAGTTCCTAGGGATGGGGTTTTAGGATACCAGGAGGTTTTTATATGATTTTGTAATCCCTACATCATACCTATTTGACTTGTCTGAAATTACAGAAAATTACAGAATTACGTACCCACACATATCTACATAATATTCTCTTTGAAACTATATGTATCATCATAACCGCGTCTCTCATTATCAATATTCTGCACATTATATGTCATCCTGTTAACCATTTATGCCCTATTATTTTACAAATATGAAATACATAGAATGTATTCGCAGTTGTGAATATGGACAACCATCAGCTGTATAATGGAATGATGACAATGAAAATTTTTACTAGGCCAGGACTCGAACCCAGATTTCCCACTTATCATGAGCAGTCACCTTGCCATTCTTTTCTCTTTTCTTTTCTTTTCTTCTCTCTTTATTTTATTCATCATTGCTCTCATCATTTAGTCTGGGCAGACGGCAAAGGACAGCCTTTCAAGTTGATCATTGAATACTTCACTCAGCTTTTTAATTACAGAGGGCAGCCAGCTCTCTGACTGAACACACTGAGCTACTGTGGTGGCACCATTAGGCTATCTGAGTATACTTCACGGCCAGATCCAAACTTCCATATGTCATCAACCATGTTTCTGCAACCTATGCCTGGACATCCATTATATATATTCCCATACAGCGAAGACATTTTAAATTAAAATTGTTGCCTGGTGTCCATGGATAAATAGGACATTTCAACGCCTATCTTGTTCAGAAATATAATGCAATGTTGCTTCAGACATTTCTGCATGTCCGAAAGAACAGGCACTGTGATTACTATGGCCATTATGACTTACATGAAATTTATTCACAGTTGTGAGTATGGACAATGAAAATTTGAGCCCGATCAAGACTCAATCCCGGATTTACAACTAATTGCGAGTGGTCACCTTTCCATAAGTCTACCTGAGCACACTTCATGGCCAGACCTAAATTCCCATTGTTGCCAACCATGTCCCTGTAACCTGCAGTTGTACATCCATTGTGTTCACTGATCAGCCAGAATATCATGACCCCGACCTACTGTTGATATAAACCCATCCAGGCACTAACAGTGTCACTTGGTGAGGAATGACTGCTAGTCAGACACATGCACCATGTGCACATGTGGATTTACATACCTTACTAGTTCATAAAGCTTTTCTCTTCCATAAAGACAGAAAATAAAGAAAACTCTGGTTGTTTTTTATTTATTGGCAGTCAGTCAGTATCCATTTTGATGATATGAAAGTAAACACAACATTTTACTCAGTCTCCGAGTGGCAAAAAAATCTTCATCCCAATTGGGATTCGAACATGGGTTCTTTCACCTCACAATCCACTGTGTTGATCATTGGCCATGCAGCTACCTCTCCTCCTCCTCCTCCTCCTCCTCCTCCTCCTTCTTCTTCTTCTTCTTCTTCTTCTTTTTTTTTTTTTACCTCAATAAACCACCACTTCGGGCATTGGCCCCTATCTAATCCTGCTCCAAGTACGACTATCCCAGAGGTATCATGGGGCAAGAAAGGATAAAGAAAAGGTAACATAATTAGTACTTTTGTTTTTTATTTTTATTTTGTTATTTTATATATGAGGGCCTTGAGTAGCAGGTCCTGTGTTAGCCAGCATGTCCAAACATGTCTTCTCGTTGAGTGAGAGTATATTCATTTATCAGTTCTGTTTGGTTTAGGTAGGATCAGATCAGTCCAGATCAGTTTTCAGCTTCTTATGGCTTGGGCATTCCAGCTGCAAGGCAGATCATTAAAGGTGCTCCCTATGAAATTGGAGAAGTATTGCTTATAGTGTAGGCTACATGTTAGGATGCAGTGTAGTTCACTGAGATAATTCCAATATCCTAGCACTGACTTATGGTCAGAATTAAAAAGACAATGCATCTTGTGGCCACAGTCTAGTTCATAGAGTGAGTTTTGGTGGTGGGGTTAAAAGTCCTCTCTGGGAATAAAAGTGTGAGGATGTCAATCTGAGTGGGTGTTTGGTGTGTAAGAAATGCCAAAATATGCTGTGCAAGTGTCCAGACATCGGACACTGGACTACAGTGGAACCGGTGGTCGTCGGTGTTGTCCACTCCACAGCCGGTGTAGAGGGGCGAGTTGGCTAGATGGATGCAATGCAGTCGATATTGGTTAACTTGTTGGCCATTCACTGTGATATACCAAGCTGACTGGGCGTCAGATTCAAGAAAGTGGGCATGGACCACTTTCCATATGTGCTGCCACACATACTGGGGAGATGCAATTTCAATGGGTTGGGTGGGCGGCACTGTTGTAACACTTGGTAAACTGTTTTCATCTGAAACAACTGTGTAAGTGGTAAAGAGTGGTAGACATAATTGAAATCCAGGAAAGATGGCCTGATCTGATAAAAGGGGGGTGGTATGGTCAAGACCAAAACTGCAGTAGACAAAGAGACCAGCACAAAGTCTTGGAATAGGAGTCCAGTAGGCTCTGTGGACAATGATGCCAGAGTTTGAGTTGGGAGCTAGTGTACAGTGCTGTGACTCTGGTCAGCACATGTATTAGTCCCACACCACCACGGTTCCGAAGTGCAAGGGAGTCATACTGCACTTTGAATAACATCCCTGAGCTAATGAAGGAGCCCAATGCCATCAACAGACAGTGGGCCAGGAGGGTTGGGACCGGTAGTACCTGAGCCACATGTGGTGAATGAGAGGCATGACAGATGTTCACATATTGGGCATGTTGGATAATGTTGAGGGCTCTTAGCCGGTGACCAGCAAGGCTAGCTCTGATGACCTATAGCAGACCCCTACAGTTAATAGCTGCTGATCAGGACAGATCGGCTGTGAATTCAATGCCAAGACATCAAATCATGGTGGCAATGCTAAAGGGGTGACGGTTCTCTCCTTTAGGCCCTCATGGATTTGGACACGTTGAGGGAGCTGCCCAATGCTTGCCATAAGTTGCCACACATGTAAGGGCTGCTTGAACTTCATCCTCATTGCACAGATAAAGAACGAGGTCATCTGCTGCTGTGTACGTAGTTCCGCGTAGTCAGTGCGTACACAACTTTCCCACTAGAGCGCGCCCTGCTAATCACAACAGTGCAGGCACAGCACTCATCCGTCTCCGCACTATGAGATGGCGCTGCCATAGAGATGGACCAAATTCTGCTTCCGCCGATCTGCGTATTAATATGTAATGCAGCCAATGAGATTGCTGTTAACGTAGAACCTTTTCTCCTCGCGGATCACACTCGCGCAGTGATACATGAATGCGCGAGGTATTATAACGAGTGTACAGACCTCCGATTAGTTAGTCTGCATTTTTCTGCACCAGTCTGTACCAGTCTATAGTCAAGTTTCAGTCTGCGCCTAATAAGATTACCATATTCCTGTACATAGCCATGAAGATAAATGTATAGACACTTTTGTCAAGTATCAGAGATAAATGTGAGAATAAGATTAACGTACCAATACCAAAGGAACTTCAGATTGTCAATTGTAAATAGCATCCAGAACCAAGTTAAGTAATTTTTATGCTTGTTATTATTTTAATAAGTGTGTGTGAAAATTAATCAAGTTCTGTTTAAAGTTGGTCACCGTCAATCTGCTACTCTAAGTGTGCAAGTGGCATTTTATCGTCTGACCTAACAGCAGAAGATAAACACGCCACGATAAGACCACGAGACATATTGCTGACACTCGCCTACTTCGTTAGAGCGACAAGTCAAACAATCTGATGGTGTGTGTACTGAACGTCTTACAGTACGCACACCACATCTGCATAGGCCATATAACAGAAACGGTGCCCATGCAGCGATACCTTCCAAACATTGGCATAGTCCCTGGAGCAGTGGTTCTTAAGCAATAAAAACTGTGTCTGGATGGAAGAGTAGTTAATGCAACACCCTGGTAAACAGGAGATCCCATGTTCATGTCCCAGTCTTGCATACATTTTCATTCATCACCAATGAATCGTGGAAAGGGGGCAGCTATGCCAGACAGATTGTGCTATGACCAGGGGCGGAGTGAGACGGCTGTTGTACATGATACTGGAGTTCACGCCGCTTAAAAGCTGCAAAATTACTGTGATAAAGCCGTAGGGGAAACCCATATGTTGATGAACTGCCTACAAATAGGAGTGGTCTGCATGCTCTAAGACCTGACTAAAGTCCAGCGATCCAAGGCACCAGGGAGACGTTGGTGACGAGCAAATGCTATCACGTCTCAGTAAAGGCAAAGAACAGTACAGATATTGGTGTCACCTACTATGAAAGTTTGGTCCTGGAGGTGATGTAACGTGCGACCTTGAGTCATGATGTCGGCAGCTGTGTAATCTGGAACTGCGCTGCTGCTACGGTTGCAGGTTCGAATCCTGCCTCGGGCATGGATGTGTGTGATGTCCTTAAGTTAGTCAGGTTTAAGTAGTTCTAAGTTCTGGGGGACTGATGACCTCAGATGTTAAGTCCCATAGTGCTCAGAGCCATTTGAACCATTTGAACATCTAACGCCCTGTTCTCGGCCTCTTGTAACAGCCCTCTGTTAGTCTCCCCATTCTGTGACAGTTCGAACGTTTGTGCATTCAGTTTTCGAATCCTGTCTGAGAAAACCTCCACAGTCTCATTTCTCCTCATAACTAACGCACTTAATTTTTCACGAAAAAACCTGGTACTATTCTGTTTCTGGTACCTCTGGCGTAACCCAGCCTCAAGCTCTGAGAACGTCCCCACATTGCTGACGCCGAAGACATGTGGCAGTCATTTACTGTCAGAGCAGGGGAAGCAGGCGCTGTGACAATAGCTGCGGGAGATCTGTCGTCCTCATGGCTGTGACAATAGCTGCGGGAGATTTGTCGTCCTCATGTACTGGCAACATTGAGCTTGTGTTCTGGATTGAGAGAGGATTCATTGCAGGAGGGGTGTCAAGAGTGGTTGTACTATGTGACTAGATGCAGTATGGAAGGTCACCGTCAGACATACGGTCATTATCTAGTGGGGCCATCTCAAGGAGAGCATCATTTGAGGGTGTCTGTCGGCATTTCTTGCACTCCCTGGGCGACCACTGTTTCCTACTATGTTGTTCTGAATGAGAATGTGGTCTCCCAGCATCCGACGATATACCCATCTGGATAAAGGCAGCAGTGAGCATGAGATCTAGTTCGATGTCCACGGTTCAGACGGGGTCGTCTGCCACGGTCCTCAGAGTGAATGTTCTCGGTGCAAGCACTGAGGGTGACGCCATGGTGGTCTTGTGGGCATGTTGTGTTGGTATGGGTGGCATTGATGAGGCTTCAGGCATATCATGAAGTGGTGTGGCAGGGTTCTGTGCTACTGTTGCATAGGTGACAGGTAGGGACGTGAACGTCGATGCCGAGGTCACTTCACCCAGTGGTATCTGTATCAAACATTGGCGTAAACATTCGGACCAGACATATCCTTCCTGGCCACATCCAGAGCATGTTCATGGCTGGCCATCGTGCATGACCATGCCCTGCACACCGCCAATCATCAGGTACGATGGAACGTGTTTTGTCAACTCAATTTTGATCTGCCTGACTCCATTCAACACTGGATAGGACGTAAATGTTTGCCACTTCTCCGTGAGGTGACCCAAGACGTTTCTGTATGGCTGGAAAGTGGCAATGACCACTTATTGAGGCACCTCAAATGGGAGCTCAAACGCCCGCAAAGTTCGGACACTGAATCCCGCATGCTCCACTATCACTGCAGCTACGTGCCATCAGAGACTAAATTTTAGTCCAGCAGCGTGTCCTTGGACAACTTCAGGTCATAGCGCCTCCGACGACATCTTGATGTATACAACACTTACCGCGATGGAAAAATGTATTCCGATCACATCCAGAGGGTGCAAACGCAGATCCCCTCGTATGAACTGCTCAACTTCAAAAGCTCTTGATCGTGGATGTTCTACCTGAAACGTTACTTTGATCATCACATGGCGATACGTGTGCACCATGAAGTACGGCAGTAGTGGACTCTATAAATACAAGTACCGCGATGCGGAAGTAAATAACGCCAAGAGCGGAGAGCTGGCCGGCGTACAGGGCAGTTCACACCCGCTACCACGGCTGAGAGCCGACTGCTACCGAGGCGAACGAAACAGAAGTGCATCAGTACAGCAAATTAAGGCAGAAAACACTTCCAGAACCATGTTTCCACTCTTGAGTTCAAAAGAATATCTCAAATTTCAGAAGTTCAATAAACGTTTACATACTTTTGAGCGAGCTGTTACTTCTTATACTTTGACTTAGCACCTCGCTCGGAATGTGTTGCCAGCGATCATAAAAGCTGCGGTCTTCATACAGCTTGCGGTCGGAGCGTATTGCAAAGGGATCCAGGAATCACTCCCCTCCCAACAGCTAATGCCCCCCACCACTCTTACTGATCAGACCCTAAGCAGTCTCCCACCACTCTAAGGAATCAGATTACAAGACAGCTCTCTCACTCACTACTCCCCACCACTCTTATGGCTCACTGCTCCCCATCAAGGCAACTAGCTCTCACGGACGAGGTCGTATGGAGCAGACCACACAGCGACTTGAGGCGTTACTCCATTGTCTGCATTCTTGGCACAGTGATACAGCTTGCAACTCACTTTCTTGACTGGGCACCTCTCCATCCGAGTTCAGCTCTTTATTCTTTGTATCCTTGTTTGATTTGTTCTCATCTTTTTGTGTTGTTGCCTTTCTGTTTTCTAGTTATGTGAGTGTTCTTGTTAGGTGTACTATTAATGTCTTCTTCTATGTCTGTTGCATTTATAGTTGCTGCTGTTGATGTGTTGGTAGTCTTTATGAAGGTTTTAATTACTTTGGATGGATAAAATCTAGATATAATAGTATGTATAATGTACTGTTGCGGGGCCAGTGGTTGAACCTGGGACTACAGATGGCAGAGCTGAAGCCGGGACCCACCGTGCCGTATTTCGTCAGGAGGCCGAGCAAGTTCAAGAGCATCGAGGGGCAGTACAGAGTGATACAGCGGTATTCGGTAGCATTTATTTATTCAGCTAATTTACAGTAGTCGATGGGTGCAGCGCAGTGTTGGCGTGCTGGCCACAGCGCTGTCCCACGAGTCCAGCCGGCTCAGCAACTCCTGGTATGCCGACACTGCTGCTGTCATCATCAAGGTCACTCTCCTGGAAATCAGCCGCCCTTTCCTCGGTCGCCGCCCGCCGATGCGTCGCGACTTGTGCCGTGCTGCTGCCCGCAATTCCAGAGACTGCTACAGTCCCTGGTCCTCGCCGCCGTCAGCCCCGTTTGGCCTGCTCTGTCTGACCATGGGACGAAGGTGGATATATAATGGTCACCCATGGCCCTTGAGCCGCCGCTGGATGCTGTCCTGCAACTTCCTGCTAGTGGTGCTTGCCGGATGGCAACACACGCCGCCATCTCTGGCATTGTCGCAGCACTTCTGTGCTCCTGCAGCGATCGGATCCTGGTACGCCAGGTGGGAAGCGAACGTGGCCCATAGACTGGCGAGGAACCGAGCCCCTCCGTGACCCACTGCAGACTGCTGTCACTGCCCTCTTCAGGCAGACCGTGCGATCGCCAAGTTCCAGGCTACTGTTCCTTCCCGCCCCAGTGTTGTGTCCCCAGAGGCGGAATATAGCCAGCAATTACATAGGAACAAAGTACAAGTTTATGCCGAATAGTTATAACATTGCTGCCAGACTGGCCCCTATGAGCGTAGACCAGCACAGGTCCGTCCTGACGCTCGTCTGACCTGGCACACTCTGTCAAGCTAAAATTTCCCGTCTATTTATATTGGTTTCTCCCTCGTTTCCGATGTAGTGTCAGAGAGAGACAGAAAATATGGCAAGGATAAATTCCCACATGTCAGCCATTTACAAATCGCCACTCCTGGCTCTTACCTAGCACCCCGCCTCATACACTACTGGCCATTAAAATTGCTACACCACGAAGATGACGTGCTACAGACGCGAAATTTAACTGACACGAAGAAGATGCTGTGATACGCAAATGATCAGCTTTTCAGAGCATTCACACAAGTTTGGCGCCGGTGGCGACACCTACAACGTGCTTACATGAGGAAAGTTTCCAACCGATTTCTCATACACAAACAGCATTTGTCCGGCGTTGCCTGGTGAAACGTTGTTGTGATGCCTCGTGTAAGGAGGAGAAATGCGTACCATCACGTTTCCGACTTTGATAAACGTCGGATTGTAGCCTATCGTGATTGCGATTTATTGTATCGCGACATTGCTTCTCGCGTTGGTCAAGATCCAGTGACTGTTAGCAGAATATGGAATCGGTGGGTTCAGGAGGGTAATACGGAACGCCGTGCTGCATCCCAACGGCCTCGTATCACTAGCAGTCGAGATGACAGCCATCTTATACGCATGGCTGTAACGGATCGTGCAGCCACGTCACGATCCTTGAGTCAACAGACGGGGACGTTAGCAAGACAACAACCATCTGCACGAACAGTTCGACAACGTTTGCAGCAGCATGGACTATCAGCTCCGAGACCATGGCTGTGGTTACCCTTGACACTGCATCACAGACAGGAGCGCCTGCGATGGTGTACTCAGCGACGAACCTGGGTGCACGATTGTCAAAACTTCATTTTTTCGGATGAATCCAGGTTCTGTTTACAGCATCATGATGGTCGCATCCGTATTTGGCGACATTGCGGTGAACGCACATTGGAAGCGTGTATTCGTTATCGCCATACTGGCGTATAACCCGGCGTGATGGTATGGGGTGCCATTGGTTACACGTCTTGGTCAGCTCTTGTTCGCACTGACGGCACTTTGAACAGTGGACGTTACATTTCAGATGTGTTACGACCCGTGGCTCTACCCTCCATTCGATCCCTGCGAAACCCTACATTTCAACAGGATAATGCACGACCGCATGTTGCAGGTCGTGTACGGGCCTTTCTGGATACAGAAAATGTTCGGCTGCTGCCCTGGCAAACACATTCTCCAGATCTCTCACCAACTGAAAACGTCTGGTCAATGGTGGTCGAGCAATTAGCTCGTCACAATACGCCAGTCACTACTCTTGATGAACTGTGGTATCGTGTGGAAGCTGCATGGGCAGCTGTACCTGTACACGCCATCCAAGCTCTGTTTGACTCAATGCCCAGGCGTATCAAGGTCGTTATTACGGCCAGAGGTGGTTGTTGTGGGTACTGATTTCTCAGGATATATGCACCCAAATTGCGTGAAAATGTAATCACATGTCAGTTCTAGTATAATATATTTGTCCAATGAATACTCGTTTATCATCTGCATTTTTTCTTGGTGTAGCAATTTTAACGGCCAGTAGTGTACTATAATCTCATCTAGGTAAACCATACATGTCTTTGGTTTCAAACCCCTTAAAATCCTATCAACAATCGCTGAAAAGTTGCCGGTGCTTTCTTCAACCCAAACGGCATACGTATATACTGATATTGCCCCCCAGGAACAGTAAAAACTGTCTTTGCCCTATCCTCTGGCGTTACTTCCAGCTGATGGTATCCACTCCGTAAATACATAGTCGTAAAATACTTACATTGTCCCAGATTGTCCAATGTGTCAATGATATTCGGAATCGGATATGCGTTCGAAATGGTTTTCGCATTCAGAGACCTATAATCACAACAAAACCTATATTTCCTTGTACCATCCACCTACTTCATAGGTACGAGAACTACATTGCTTGAATATGGACTATCGCTATGATCTACGATTCCACCCCGTTGTTGTTGTTCTATAAACTCCTTGCTCCAACTCCACGTGTCAGTATATGAACTTACAACATAAAAGTAATAACATAAAAATAAATGTTCATGAAACCTGAAAGAAAATCAGTCCATAAGTTTAAGCAAACGCTATCAGCAATACAATGAGAATCAGCTTAAGTTTTCAAGGAACTCCTCGACAGAATAGGAGTGACCCATGAGGAAACTCTTCAGTTTCGATTTGAAAGCGCGTGGATTACTGCTAAGATTTTTGAATTCGAGTGGCAGCTTATTGAAAATGGATGCAGCAGTATACTGCACCCCTTTTTGCACAAGAGTTAAGAAAGTCCGATCCAAATGGAGGTTTGATTTCTGCCGAGTATTAACCGAGTGAAAGCTGCTTATTGTTGAAAATAAACTAATATTGGTAACAAGAAACGACAATAAGGAATGTACATATTGAGAGGCCAATGTCAAAATACCCATCGTATCGGTCGTATTTTACGGAAATATGTTTTCCGACCTTCATCTAAAATTAGAGCACTTTTCAGTTCCGTTAAGGATGATCTAGGACTGCGTAAGGCGGGTGTATATTGTATTCCTTGTAGCTGCGGCATGGCATATATTGATCAAACTATCAGGACCGTGGAGGACTGATGTACTGAGCATAAACGGGACACACGATTACAGCAGCCAAGTAGATCTGCTATTGCCGAACATTGCTTGGATACTGGTCACCCCATGTTATATAATAACACCGAGATATTGGCATGCACGTCCAGCTATTGGGACAGTGTTATTAGGGAGGCAGTTGTGATTAAATTAGCGAGCAACCTCGTTAACAGGGATGGAGGTTTCTGTTTAAACTCTGTTTGGAATCCGGCTCTCTCCCTTGTCAAAAAACAGAGGGACAGAGTCAGTGCTACCTCACCTGCGAATTCATAGTCTCACTATCGATAGCTCTGACTTTGGTCATCTTTGGTGGCACTGGTGCTCAGTGTGTGTTATCTTTCCTGCTTTAGTCCGAGAACCGAGGTTTTAAATTTGCATGTACGCCGCCTGTCCGTTGCAGTTTGCCTTGAAAATGGCGGGGTGTTCTCCCGCCGAAATATCGGCGGTCGCTGAAAGTGTCACCTGGCTGAATTCCCGGATGTTATTTGAAAGTTGTATATGCCAGGAGAAACTCAGGTCTCACCCATCGTGTTGATACCACAATCTGTTCCTTGTTCCTAAAAGTATTTCTTCCAATAACAGACCTAATGTTTCTTGCAGGAATGTGGTGTTCTTCCTACCATTAAGATTTCCTTCGATGAAATAGGTGCCTATAATTCTGTCCTCCAGAATCCCACACCATGCATTCACCGACCATGATTTTTGGTGTGCAGCTTGCCGCAGCCAACAAGGATTTTCATTTGCCCAGTAATGCATGTTATGCAAATTAACATTTCCATGGTTTGTGAATGTTGCCACGTCAGTAAAGAAAATCAAATCAATAAATGTGTCATTCCTCTGAATCTGAAGTTGAGATCACCGGCTGAATTCAATGCGGCGTGTACAATCCGTACCAGTTAATTCTTGGTGGAGACTGATATGGTAAGGACTATATTTATAGCGATGCAGAACACGAACAACACTACTCTGGCTCATGCCATATTCCCTTGCGATTTGACGCGAACTAACACAAGGACCTCGAACCATAGTGGCAAGAGTACCAATTTCCGTTTCCTCGTTAGTAACTTTCCTGTGCCGGATATGTTTCAAATGGCTCTGAGCACCATGGACTTAACATCTGAGGTCATTAGTCCCCTATAACTTAGAACTACTTAAACCTAACTAACCTAAGGACATCACTCACATCCATGCCCAAGGCAGGGTTCGAACCTGCGACCGTAGCGGTCGCGCGGTTCCAGACTGAAAAACCTAGAACCGCTCGGCCACAATGGCCGGCCCGGATATGTTTCCGATGCGTTAAAGACCCAGTTGTTCTCTATTTATCATACACATATTTAAATGTACGATGTGTAGGTTGGGTACGTTGAGGACATCTTTCAGCGTGTAAGTTTCCAGCTCTCACTGAATTTCATTGGCATTCTCCGTAAATGAGAAGCATATCGACTTGTTCTTCGAAGGAATACATCATTCACATTCGCTTGAATCAACGGTACTAGCCTTACCGTTCCTATTAGTGTTGTATTGCGAAACCGTCGAATGG
Source organism: Schistocerca americana (assembly GCF_021461395.2). NCBI lineage: Eukaryota > Metazoa > Arthropoda > Insecta > Orthoptera > Acrididae > Schistocerca > Schistocerca americana. Next base: position 894,945,475 of record NC_060130.1, on the reverse strand, counting down.
TGTTTACATGTCAATGGCGCGTTAGATGGATACGCCGTATTCGGCGAATATTTACTATTTGCACGACATATGAGAGAGAATTGTCAGAGCATGTGCTTCGATAAGTGCCGATGTGACAAGGAATACCACTTCATTCCATGATAAGAAGATTGCAGCACTGCATTGATACCTATGGTCATCACTTCGAACACCTTCTGTTAATGGACGTTCATGCCACCCCTGTGACCTTCGCTGACCTTCAAAGACATTACTGTTACACATCTTTGGATTCTTCTTGATAACTGCTATCAGGGATTTTCTCTGCCTCGTGATGACTGGGTGTTGTGTAATGTCCTTAGGTTAGTTAGGTTTAAGTAGTTCTAAGTTCTAGGAGACTGATGACCATAGATGTTAAGTCCCATAGTGCTCAGAGCCATTTGAACCATTTGAACTGCTATCAGAAAATAAGTACCAAACTATAGCATCCCATTTAAAAAAAACAAAGTTGAGCTTCATATCTCTGACGCGACCCCACCTAGCAACAAAAAACCAACGTCATATAATGGCCCTCGTTGTCCCGTGCAACATTTTTCACACAATCTTTTCAGCTCCTATCATACTTTCGGAGTTATTCTAGGTGACAATAGTTAGTGACTCACCCTGTAGAATGTGCTGCATGTACATTTTTTTTCTCGCTTTAAGCTTTAACAATTTAAGATGGCGGTGTTAACAGCAAACATTTTAATTTTACCAGCGCACTATTCAGTGCTGCACAACAATATGTCATCCACATTACTTTCGCCTAGGAGAATTACGAGCGATGTTCGTACCATTTTACCAAAATGGAAGGAAAAGGAAAATGCGGCTACTGTCAGCAGATAATTGCCTGAGTTATAACCTGATGAGACCTGAAATTGGTGCTGTTGGAAAACACCCCCTGGAAAGCTGTTCAAGCACAACAGGTCGAATCACCATATTGACGTACAAATCTGCAGTAAAGATGCATGAGATAAGCACGAGAGTGCTCCTACTGTCACACAAAGTAGCACCCCAAATCTTAACTCCAGGTTTAGGTCCAATGTGTTTAGCATGCAGACAGGTTGGTCCTCAACTGGCCTCCTAACCACCACACATTCATCACTGGCAGCGAGGGAGAACCAGCTTTCATCAAAAACACAATAGACCTCCACCCTGTCCTCCAATGAGCTCTCGTTTGACACTACAGAGGTCGCAAATGGCGGTGGTTTTGGTTCAGTGGAATGAACGCTACAGAGCATCTGGCTCGGAGCTGTCCTTGAAGTAACTGATTTGTAACGGCTCGTTGTGTCACTGTGGTGCCAACTGCTGCTGCGGATGTGCCGAACACGGTGGTCTTGCCTCTCCGTAGTGCTACGTGGCAGTCCAGAGCCAAGTCTTCTGGCGACTGTACTTTCCCGTAACCACCACTTCCAGGAATCACAGTGGCTTTATTGCTACTAAGTCTTTCTACAGTATCGCCGAAGGAACATCCAGCTTCTCGTAGCCCTATTACACGACCCCATTCAAACTCAGCGAGGTGTTGATAGTGGCGTGTTTTTTGCCTTAAAGGCATTCTTGACTAACGTCAGTTCACCACGACCAGTCTCAAAGGCAAATAACGCTCAGGACAGTTACAGCGTGTATTGAAAGCACATCTGATTTGCATCCACATAGTGGCGCTACTAACGCCACTCTTATGCTACTGCCGCGAAATTTGAATACAAATCATCTTTTAGATGTAGAAAAACGCCTGCTAACTTTCGTTTATGTTGCACGACTCCTTCTTGGTGTTGCGATTTTTTTTCCAGCCGTGTATATGATAGTCTAAATACGATGTACCAAGGACGTAGCCAAAGGGGGGGGGGGGGGGAGCCCAGGTGGTCCAGACCCCCCTGTATCACCTAAATGAAATTACACATGACGTAGTTGCTGTGGGGTGAAACTGAAAAATATTTTGATTTTCAATCATACGGCGAAAAAGTTATATGCACTGTCGATAGTCAACAAGGCCATCGATAGATTTGTATCATCGATATATTGATAGTACTATCACCTTTCGCCCGTCCATACTTTAGCCAAGACCAAATACTGCACACTATTGGCCTTACTGGAGCTTAGCTGCTATTTTGTTAATCAGTTCAGTCCCTACTTGCAGTTGAATTTAGTGTAAGTGCTGCCGTTTATTGCTTTTGTTCTGTGTGATGTTGCGATAGTTTGTAATTACAGGTAATTTTGTAACAAGAAAGTAAAGGAAAACCAATTTTGATTCGTCCACTTGTGTTGTGGTAAGTTAAAAATATGTATGCGCTACTATAATAACCTAACTACCTATCTATAGCAATTTAATGTTAGCACTGGAGTCGTTATTTAGAGACTGATAGATCTTCGAGGCTGTAATATTTCATTATTTCACAAGGCAGCGGAGCGGTGAACATGACTACAAATAACATTATTAAAATCAGCGCTTAGGAGACACCTGAATCTGCCTGTGTCGCCCAAAAATCACGTTGATCAACAAAAATATCGCCCAAACGACGACTGTTGCATATCTTTACAAAATTTGCTCAAAATTCTATCATTAGAAGCCAAAATGGCGAAATGTCGCCCAGTGTAGTCACCCATGTGGTACTCAGTTATAAAACCAGCTCCGATAGGTAAGACGGGGAGTGTTTTGCGGAGAGCGGAAGGTGTATGTGATGACAGCACACTCTATAGTTCGTTCGTTTCTAAAGGATTTTTTCCAGTGGGATGCTTGAATTCGTACGAGCCGACTGCGTCCTACATCCTCTCCCTTGCCCTCCCCATCCCCCACATACATACCACCCCTTTCCGCCATAATCTGTTTAAGCTTTTACAACCTCATTATATCGTAAGCGTTTTCAGATGTTCTATGATTAGAGTAATGTTTTTGATATGTAGAAACAATTACATAAAAAATTCTTTCATTACTTTTGGAACAGTACTTATTTTGATTTGGGGAATAGTCATTTATTTCGCAGGTAGGCCTATTTAATTTTTATGTTGGTTTGCATAAGATTTCGACAATATCCGTAATTAAGCGATATTCACATTGGAAGTCGGCTAGCGATCGTCATTGTATACTATGTATTTGTGCATAAGGATGGCTCACTTGTAAGATGTTGTACTGTATAATGTCTTATTCGTAATATGCTTGGAACAGTGAGTCCAACTGTCACAACTCCACTATATGTGTAAATAAACGTCATGTAAGTGATGACATATGTTGTACGTTACGGAGGAGCTTGTTAGCGTCAAAGATGGCAATTCCATATTATCATGAATAAACGTAAATTCACCTTTGATGTCGCAATCATTACAAGTCTAGTTTAAATCAATGCACGAATCAATGTCAAGATCCCAAAACTGTAGCTAATAGTATTCGTGTATTCTGTTTTGTTTTACAAACAAATTTGGTTGCTTAGTTTCAAGTTGACTGTTGAAATAATAATTTAAGAAGAAGTTCTTGATCACTCAAGAAAATTGAAGAATTTTAATGAAATAAAAGGTACTTAATGAGACTCAACTGAGGTATTTGGGATGCTAGGTTGTGCTGAAAGAACTCTGAATAGGTTGCTGATAAATTGGAAATTTAAATATAAGATTGTAGCAGGAGAAAGATAGCTATTGTCAAAAGCGGTTTGAATCCTTTAACACTATTAAGTTATTCATCCCAAAGTTAAAATTCTTGAGCTCTGCAATAGTGCAGAGTGAGCCATGTTTTGTTAGCAAAAAGTGAATACATTATATTAGAGTTTTAATTCATTTGTGAATAAAGTGAAGTTATCACATTGCCAAATAAAGAAATATTTTTGAGAATATATTTCATGATTAACTAAGATAAAAGCAAATTATGTACATAAAATTTAAAAAATAAATTTGTATTAATAATAAACAAAAACATGAATCTTTTTAAGGTCCTCTTTAGCAAATCTGACCCTCCCTTTGACAAAATCCTTGCTACATCTTTGGTTGTACCATATTAAAGTATGTTTACCAATGTTTAATTCTGAATTCATATGTTTTACTTAAATGTGCACATAATTTTACTTTCGATATGTGTATGTATCTTCTTAACTGGTGAAAGTACTGCATGTGTTTGATCCGACAGCATGTGTTTGATTCGACTGCATCTTTTGTATTATTTCAACATGCCATGAAGGAGAGTGTTGATCGAATAGCCATAATAGTTAGAGACGTTGCGCTGGCCATGCACCAATGAGGACTGTAAAAGCCATTTTGCATCTTTGCAGTTGCACTGTTGTGAAATAGCTTCCTTCATTACTGTGTCACTTGCGCAAATCCTGCAATGTATGATTGGTGGTAGCTTGTCAAAACAAGGCACAATGATTCTGACGAAGTTCCTAAATTCCTGTGAATCTTCAGCCCTCAACTCCTTGATTAACAGGGACAGTGGTGACTGATCAAAGGAGGCAAGGGTATTTACTTTTCTATAGTAGAAGTACTAGTAGTAATTGTAGCAATGAGTATCTTTGCAATTAGCCTTTATGCACTTTTGTCAGTGAGTGCGGGAGGTATTAACATGTGTAGTTTCTTCTAAACTGTGAGTACTACAGACCAAGCCAAATTGAGAAATCTTCATTCTGACCTAAAGCTGAGGGAGGCACAAAGCATGTGGCAAGGAGGCCAGACACGTTTGGCTGCCTGTAAATGCTCGTTTGCCATGGTAACCATTATGTCACTGTTAGAAACAGGAGATGTGATACAGGCTTCCTTACAGCTGTGCTGCGGGGCACCTCTTTTCCGTAGGAGACAACTTGCCGTGGTGCCACCTCTTGAGGTTTCCCTTATGTTAGTTGTCCCATGTGCACTGAATATGGATGAAGCCCATCCTTGTTCAAGTATTGATGTAACATTTTCGAGTGAGGACATCATTACTCATTTGCAGGAGCTTTAGTTTTCAGGGAGAAGCGAAACTGAACGACATGAAATTTTGAAGAAAGACATCCAACACTGGCGTTACACCTTCTTCAGAAAGATAAATGCAGAACACATGCAATCCAAACTTCATGGCATGTGCAGCACGATTGGTTATGTGCTAGCCCTCCAAAGGACACTTATTCTGCAGGCCATGTTAGCTTCCCAAGCACAAAAAAAAAAAAACTATATACACTGAGACTTTCGACAACCTGAAGAATCTGTCTAGAGGTTTAACAAGGCATGCTGGCTTTAAAGGTCATCTAAGTAGTTTTATTTCGAGAACTATAAAAAAAATGGTTCAAATGGCTCTAAGTACTATGGGACTTAACATCTGAGGTCATCAGTCCCCTAGACTTGGAACTGCTTAAACCTAACTAACTTAAGGACATCACACACATCCATGTCCGAGGCAGGATTCGAACTTGCGAGCATAGCAGCAGTGCGGTTCCAGACTGAAGCGCCTAGAACCGCTCAGCTGCCGTGGCCAGCAAGAGAACTATTCAAACAAGTATCTAAAATGAGGCGTGTTTTTTAAGTAAGATCCGTTTGGACGTAAGTACACAACGAAAGGTTATTCCAAAAAAGTAAATTTATTTTCAGAAAGTACATACTTCACTCTATTTTTCGACAAGTTTGTTGAAACACGTATCATACCTCCCAAGCAATTTTAAAATACCCACTTTATAAAAACTTGCCACCTCCTCCAATAAACAAGAGTTCACTGCCGTTTTCATGTTGTCATCATCATTTTAACAGTTGCCACTGAGATGTTGTTTGTGGTAGAGGTTCAAAAATGGCTCTGAGCACTATGGGACTCAACTGCTGTGGTCATAAGTCCCCTAGAACTTAGAACTACTTAAACCTAACTAACCTAAGGACATCACACACATCCATGCCTGAGGCAGGATTCGAACCTGCGACCGTAGCGGTCGTGCGGTTCCAGACTGTAGCGCCTTTAACCGCTCGGCCACTCCGGTAATCGCTCTGCGCAAGATCAGGACTGTAGGGTGGGTGATCTAAAACTTACCAGCCAAAACTGTCCAATAAATCGTGGATCTGACCTGCAGTGTGAGGTCTTGCATTGTCGTGGAGAAGGACAGTTCCCTTTGTCAGCATGCTGCGTCTTTTGTTTTGAATCGCTCTACATAGCTTTCTCAGTGTTTGGCAGTATGCTTCTGCATTGCTAGTGGTTCCTCGTTGCGTGACGAAGATCAACAAAATACAATGCCTATACCAAAACACCGACGCCATGATTTTGCGCTGGGATAGAGTCTGTTTGGCCTTCACCTTTACAGGTGAGTGTATGTGTCTCCATTCCATGCTCTGTTGCTTCGATTCGGGCGCAATATGCGAAACCCATGTTTCATCTCCAGTTACGATCTGACTAAAGAAACTGTCACCTTCTTCATGATAATGAGTCAGGAACTTCATTGCATACTCAAATCTTTGGTTTTTGTAGTCCTCTGTTAGGAGTTTCGGGACCTAATGGGAGCACAGTTTCCTAAACTTTAGGTATTCAGAAACAATGTTGTAAAGCACTGATCTCGACAAGTCACGAAATTCGTTTGAGAGACCTGTTATTGTGAAGTGCCTGTTCTCACGAATCCTCGCTTCAACTGAAGCCACCAAATCGTCTGTAATCAAAGAAGGGCGACCGGAGCAGTCCTTATCATGGACGTTGTCATGGCCATCTTTGAATTCTCGTACCCACTTACGCACTTTGCTTTCACTCATAACAGTAGCACCATACACTTCACAAATCTGACGACGAATTTCTGCAGCAGACAGGTTCCTTGCTGACAAAAACCGTATCACTGAGCGAAGAGCGAACCTCACATACAGTGGGCAAATTGACAGTCTTAAACATTCTGAAAGCACAGAACAGAACCGTACAGATTAGCTACAGAGCTGAAACTGACCACAGTTGTTCCCAAGGCATGCCGGTACACGACGCACGCGCTCGTTGCGGTATGCGCGGGAACTACTAGTGCCTACAACAAAACGGACCTTACTTAAAAAACACGCCTCGTATTTCAGAGCTCCCTAATGAGCAACACAAACTGATGAAAATTGGGCGTAACAATGAAGTGAAAGCTGACAGAGCTCATGAAAATTGTAACTGACGTCACAAGTCTTTTGTGTAAGCAGGCCCGAGCGGTCTAAGGCGCTGCAGTCATGGACTGTGCAGCTGGTCCCGGCGGAGGTTCGAGTCCACCTTCAGGCATGGGTGTGTGTGTTTGTCCTTAGGATAATTTAGGTTAAGTTGTGTGTAAGCTTAGGGACTGATGACCTTAGCAGTTAAGTCCCATAAGATTTCACACACATTTGAACATTTTTTTGTAAGCAGGACATAGCTTTCAGAAGTCATGATGAAACAGAAGATTTCCTGAATTACAGAAATTTCATAGCCATTTTTAATCTGGTGCTTAACAGAAATAAAGATTTGAAAGCACACTGGAAGAAAATCGGCTGTTTCTGGGAATTTTCAAAAACTATATGGAACGAAATGTTGTATAAATGAATCGATTTGTGAATATATACATTCAAGTTTGGATATAACCTCATATTATGTCTGCATTGTGGACAAATCAAGAGACGTTTTGGACAAGTCACCATGTTTTGTTGTTGTGAGGTTGGTGGACTGAAAAGGGGACATTTAAGAACACTTTCTTGGTTTTCACGATGTTAGCCAACCTGCTATATTCACTGGGCTGTGTGGCGTGTTTCAAAATTATGATATCAAGAACAAATAGGTGGCCTAAATCTATGGCAGTGATTCTGTTCTGGAGGGAGAATAAATGGCCAGGAAGCTAAGGTCTGGCAAATTGCCTCCCCCCTACCCCCCGCCCCTCAAAAGCTCTATTTACTCACTGTTTAGCACATCGTTTAAATTTAGTTTTGTATCAGAGCTGGTCTTGTATAAAAACCAGTAAGGAGCTTTTTCTCGACGCTTCACGGTGTACCTGCTTTCTTCAACTGGTCTTCCAAACGAACAACAGTTCTCAACAGTATTGAAACTTCCTGGCAGATTAAAACTGTGTGCCGGACCGAGACTCGAACTCGGGACCTTTGCCTTTCCCCAGAATTTAGGGCCATGATCGGCTGCTGATAGGGAGTCCGACTCCTGCCATTACATCGTCGTTCTGCCCTTCTCGTAATGACTAAGGCTGACATGTCACGGCAAATGCCGCGTAGATAACTGCATCTTCCATGTGCAAAATGCTGTGAAACGTAAACATAGGTAATCATTTGCTTGTACCAGCACGACATAAAACTAACACTTTAGTCTATAATTCTATGTAACCATAATGTAATTTCAGTCTAGTTGCACAAAATACCAATAACTGATTAATAAATACCAACTTACACTTCTCAGAAGTTTCGATATGAGTGAACTGCAGCTGTACAAAAAAATCAACTTTCGCTCTCAACCATGTAAACAAGCCTGCAGTTCCAAATACACCGTTGGGGCGCTGTTGGAGACTTTAAAGCCGCGTACACACTGAGCCTGAAACATGTTTTCAAAACATGTTTCCGGCTGCTTGATGTGGACACCCTTTGGAAACATGTTTCGAAACACAGAAACATCTATCCGTACCAGTGTCGGTACAGATCAAAGGAAAAAAATGTTTCAGGCTAGCTACCACTTGTCACCGCTGCAGGGCGCTGGCGTGTGTGTGTATGTGTCGTCAACTGTTAAGTGGTGCTGCGTTTACTATAGTGTCGTTTTCGCTTTATTTTTCTAAAATAATGGAGTGATGAAGGCAACAAATTGTTGATTTAATTGCCATGTACCAGGGGGAGGATTGCTTATGGAACGTCCGGAACTAGGAATATAAAAACACTGTTAAAAAAAACACGATACACTTGCAAAAATTGCAGCCGAATTTGGCACGGACAAGGGAAGTGTAGAGTAAAAGATACGATCGCTCGTGGTTGCTTACAGGCGTGAGAAAAGAAAAATTATTTCCAGCAGACCATTTGGTAGTGGTGCAGACACTGCATATGACTGCAACTAGTTCGGCTATCGGCTGCTGCAGTTCTTGGGCGATGTTCATGAGCCGAAGGAGACAACAGATACTGTGAAAAACGAGGTACGAAAATTATGCTTGTTTGTCTTTATTTGTATTTTATGGTATACAGTAACATTCACCTATAGTTATTTTGCCACGGTACACTTACTTGTGGGATTAAAAAATAGTTACCAAACTCGTCTCGAATTTGTTTATTAGTGAAAGCAGCTAGGAATCGAAGCTTCCATGTGGGGTGTACTGGTTCCTTGCCTCAGCATTTCGCCTTAAAAATTGTGGAGACATACGTCTGTAAGTATGACAGTTTTTGCTTTCTCCGGTTGTAGCAACATAGGTTTTCTAAACACAGGAAAAACTGAAGCCATAATACCAAAAGTGTTCTCATCAACCATTCTGGCCCTAGAAAGTCTGAAATTAAAAACTCTCTCTTTTGAACCTTTAACATGTTTTCCCGGGTAGGGTTTCATAATGTTTTCCTGTAAGGGAAAAGCATCGTCTGCTACAAAAGTGAGTGTTCATCGGAGTTGAGGGTATCATCTGGAGTGCCCTAGGGAAGTGTAGTAGGTCCGATGTTTTCTATCTACATAAACGATCTTTTGGACAGGGTGGATAGCAGTGTGCTGCTGTTTGCTGATGATGCTGTGGTGTACGGGAAGGTGTCGTCGTTGAGTGACTGTAGGAGGATACAAGATGAGGATTTGTGATTGGAGTAAAGTATGGCAGCTAACTCTAAATATAGATAAATGTAAATTAATGCAGATGAATAGGAAAAAGAATCCTGTAATGTTTGAATACTCCATTAGTAGTGTAGCGCTTGACACAGTCACGTCGATTAAATATTTGGGCGTAACATTGCAGAGCGATATGAAATGGGACAAGCATGTAATGGCAGTTGTGGTGAAGGCGGATAGTCGTCTTCGGTTCATTGGTAGAATTTTGGGAAGATGTGGTTCATCTGTAAAGGAGACCACTTATAAAACACTAATACGACCTATTCTTGAGTACTGCTCGAGCGTTTGGGATCCCTATCGGGTCGGATTGAGGGAGGACATAGAAGCAATTCAGAGGCGGGCTGCTAGATTTGTTACTGGTAGGTTTGATCATCACGCGAGTGTTACGGAAACGCTTCATGAACTCGGGTGGAAGTCTCTAGAGGAAAGGAGGCGTTCTTTTCGTGAATCGCTACTGAGGAAATTCAGAGAACCAGCATTTGAGGCTGACTGCAGTACAATTTTACTGCCGCCAACTTACCTTTCGCGGAAAGACCACAAAGATAAGATAAGAGAGATTAGGGCTCGTACAGAGGCATATAGGCAGTCATTTCTCCCTCGTTCTGTTTGGGAGTGGAACAGGGAGAGAAGATGCTAGTTGTGGTACGAGGTACCCTCCGCCACGCACCGTATGGTGGATTGCGGAGTATGTATGTAGATGTAGAAAAACATATGGTAGAGCCTTTGTGCCATCAGGTAAGAATACAGCTTGTGGCAAGTTAAGTTTCTTTTTGTTAATTAACTCACTTATGCTCGCGGTTTTGAACACACCACAGGAAAATTAAAGAGACCTTTGGAGAGAAGAGAACTACTTGTATGAATATCAAGAGCTCAGATGGCAACCCAGTTCTAAGCAAAGAAGGGAAGGCAGAAAGGTGGAAGGAGTATATAGAGGGTTTATACAAGGGCGATGTACTTGAGGACAATATTATGGAAATGGAAGAGGATGTAGATGAAGATGAAATGGGAGATACGATACTGCGTGAAGAGTTTGACAGAGCACTGAAAGACCTGATTCGAAACAAGGCCCCGGGAGTAGACAACATTCCATTAGAACTACTGATGGCCTTGGGAGAGCCAGTCATGACAAAACTCTACCATCTCGTGAGCAAGATGTATGAGACAGGCGAAATACCCACAGACTTCAAGAAGAATAGAATAATTCCAATCCCAAACAAAGCAGGTGATGACAGATGTGAAAATTACCGAACTGTCAGTTTAATAAGTCACAGCTGCAAAATACTAACGCAAATTCTTTACAGACGAATGGAAAAACGGGTAGAAGCGGACCTCGGGGAAGATCAGTTTGGATTCCGTAGAAATGTTGGAACACGTGAGGCAATACTGACCTTACGACTTATCTTAGAAGAAAGATTAAGAAAAGGCAAACCTACGTTTCTAGCATTTGTAGACTTAGAGAAAGTTTTTGACAACGTTAACTGGAATATTCTCTTTCAAATTCTGAAGGTGGCAGGGGTAAAATACAGGGAGCGAAAGGCTATTTACAATTTGTACAGAAACCAGATGGCAGTTATAAGAGTCGAGGGGCATGAAAGGGAAGCAGTGGTTGGGAAAGGAGTGAGACAGGGTTGTAGCCTCTCCCCGATGTTATTCAATCTGTATATTGAGCAAGCAGTAAAGGAAACAAAAGAAAAATTCGGAGTAGGTATTAAAATCCATGGAGAAGAAATAAAAACTTTGAGGTTCGCCGATGACATTGTAATTCTGTCAGAGACAGCAAAGGACTTGGAAGAGCAGTTGAACGGAATGGACAGCGTCTTGAAAGGAGGATATAAGATGAACATCAACAAAAGCAAAACGAGGATAATGGAATGTAGTCAAATTAAATCGGGTGATGCTGAGGGGATTAGATTAGGAAATGAGACACTTAAAGTAGTAAAGGAGTTTTGCTATTTAGGGAGTAAAATAACTGATGATGGTCGAAGTAGAGAGGATATAAAATGCAGACTGGCAATGGCAAGGAAAGCGTTTCTGAAGAAGAGAAATTTGTTAACATCGAGTATAGATTTAAGTGTCAGGAAGTCGTTTCTGAAAGTATTTGTATGGAGTGTAGCCATGTATGGAAGTGAAACATGGACGATAACCAGTTTGGACAAGAAGAGAATAGAAGCTTTCGAAATGTGGTGCTACAGAAGAATGCTGAAGATAAGGTGGGTAGATCACATAACTAACGAGGAGGTATTGAATAGGATTGGGGAGAAGAGAAGTTTGTGGCACAACTTGACTAGAAGAAGGGATCGGTTGGTAGGACATGTTTTGAGGCATCAAGGGATCACAAATTTAGCATTGGAGTTCAGCGTGGAGGGTAAAAATCGTAGAGGGAGACCAAGAGATCAATACACTAAGCAGATTCAGAAGGATGTAGGTTGCAGTAGGTACTGGGAGATGAAGAAGCTTGCACAGGATAGAGTAGCATGGAGAGCTGCATCAAACCAGTCTCAGGACTGAAGACTACAACAACAACAACCGTCTGATATTCTGCCTTGGCAGCCGATATCTGCGTACAAAAAGTTGTAGCTGGCATCGACGACAGCAAGCAGCACAATGCTGAATGAACCTTTATAATTGTAATATTCACTTCCACTACCAAAAGGGCACTGTAGCACGATATGTTTCCCGTCAATTGCTCCGACACAATGGGGGAACTGAAGAATCTGTAAGAACAAACATGCTGTTTCGCGCCATTCGTTTTCAGTCGCAGGTGTCTGAAAGAAAGAAATTTGATTTCAGGGTTTCGTACATTCGCCAGAGGGCACAAATGAAGATGAAGAGGTTGCGGCTGGACCTTCCAGTCCTCCACCACGAAAAATTAGAAGGATGGGCGAGAAAAAAAGATATGCAGCAACCCTACAAGATTGCGTCTCAGTTATTAACTAAAGTGCTGCAAAAACAAGAAGAGAACAAGAACGATGAATGTAGTACATATGGGCAGTATGTGGCATCAGTTTTATGGAAATTGGCCGAGTTAGAAAGAGCAAAAACAATTTGGTTTTGCTTAATGAAGTGTTAATGAAGCAGCATGTAGCGTATTTGGAAAATCAGCAGTCGACAGTGGGCATGAATGTGGCAGAGCCATCATCATCATCAAGTAATAATTCGCCTGTTACATTTACGAGGTATGAAGACCGTGACAACACAATTGAAGAAGTTGTGTTTGATGAGATAGCTAATGTAATTGGGAAATCATAACAATTCAAAACTATGGTTATTTATCGATGTTTTTCATTTGCTGACATTTACATAATCCTTCAGTACTTCCACCAGAGCTCCACATACTTCAGGTACTATTTGAGATATTGCTTGCTTCGGAATGTGAAATAAATACGCAAGGATCTGAAATGAATCTCCTGTTGCCAGAAAACGAAGAGTGACTGCAAGCCTTTGGTTGACTGAAATCGCTTTGCTGAAATTCACCTTTTTTTTTTTTGGAACAAATGGTGATATCATATTTGCCAGATATTCAAAATCGGTAGATGATATCCGAGTGAAGTTACGGAAGCCAGAGCCGTCTTTCATACTCAGCTCACGAAGCAAGTTATTTCCGCCAGTTCTTCTATAGAATGTTTTTCTCCACCAACGACGAGAACGCGTTTCATTTTGTTTGTGTAAACCATCTAGTACACTCCTGGAAATGGAAAAAAGAACACATTGACACCGGTGTGTCAGACCCACCATACTTGCTCCGGACACTGCGAGAGGGCTGTACAAGCAATGATCACACGCACGGCACAGCGGACACACCAGGAACCGCGGTGTTGGCCGTCGAATGGCGCTAGCTGCGCAGCATTTGTGCACCGCCGCCGTCAGTTTGCCGTGGCATACGGAGCTCCATCGCAGTCTTTAACACTGGTAGCATGCCGCGACGTGAACCGTATGTGCAGTTGACGGACTTTGAGCGAGGGCGTATAGTGGGCATGCGGGAGGCCGGGTGGACGTACCGCCGAATTGCTCAACACGTGGGGCGTGAGGTCTCCACAGTACATCGATGTTGTCGCCAGTGGTCGGCGGAAGGTGCACGTGCCCGTCGACCTGGGACCGGACCGCAGCGACGCACGGATGCACGCCAAGACCGTAGGATCCTACGCAGTGCCGTAGGGGACCGCACCGCCACTTCCCAGCAAATTAGGGGCACTGTTGCTCCTGGGGTATCGGCGAGGACCATTCGCAACCGTCTCCATGAAGCTGGGCTACGGTCCCGCACACCGTTAGGCCGTCTTCCGCTCACGCCCCAACATCGTGCAGCCCGCCTCCAGTGGTGTCGCGACAGGCGTGAATGGAGGGACGAATGGAGACGTGTCGTCTTCAGCGATGAGAGTCGCTTCTGCCTTGGTGCCAATGATGGTCGTATGCGTGTTTGGCGCCGTGCAGGTGAGCGCCACAATCAGGACTGCATACGACCGAGGCACACAGGGCCAACACCCGGCATCATGGTGTGGGGAGCGATCTCCTACACTGGCCGTACACCACTGGTGATCGTCGAGGGGACACTGAATAGTGCACGGTACATCCAAACCGTCATCGAACCCATCGTTCTACCATTCCTAGACCGGCAAGGGAACTTGCTGTTCCAACAGGACAATGCACGTCCGCATGTATCACGTGCCACCCAACGTGCTCTAGAAGGTGTAAGTCAACTACCCTGGCCAGCAAGATCTCCGGATCTGTCCCCCATTGAGCATACTTGGGACTGGATGAAGCGTCGTCTCACGCGGTCTGCACGTCCAGCACGAACGCTGGTCCAACTGAGGCGCCAGGTGGAAATGGCATGGCAAGCCGTTCCACAGGACTACATCCAGCATCTCTACGATCGTCTCCATGGGAGAACAGCAGCCTGTATTGCTGCGAAAGGTGGATATACACTGTACTAGTGCCGATATTGTGCATGCTCTGTTGCCTGTGTCTATGTGCCTGTGGTTCTGTCAGTGTGATCATGTGATGTATCTGACCCCAGGAATGTGTCAATAAAGTTTCCCCTTCCTGGGACAATGAATTCACGGTGTTCTTATTTCAATTTCCAGGAGTGTATTAATAATGCAGCACCACATATCATTATTGTTTCTTCGACACCAGACATAACGCAGCAGCAGACGATACGAATACAATAACACAAGGAGCACTGCAAACGGCGTCAACACACAACGAGAAATGTTTGCCGCCAGTGCGTACCCGGCTTACGCGCTTGGTGGAAGATGAATTGACAACAATGCCGATAGCAAGCTTCGCTACTGTGAAAGACGCACCCAAGTTGAACAACTCCAGCAATTCATTTGACATGTGTTTCATAATAGTGTAGGTAATTTCCAGTAAAATACTAGATTTTATGAATGATTTGTATTTCTTATTTATTCTCACACTGTATCATGTACGCAAAACTTTTAATGTCTTTTTTAATTTATCCTTTTGGAACCATATTACAATTTAAGATTTTTCCACCCCCAAAAAACTGCCGCTGGGCAGTGGTGCGGTTACCCCTCCTGAGAACCGCCCCGCTAACGACAACAGAACCTGTAGAAAGTGGCGGAAACTGGCTATGGCGGTTTCTAGTACGCATTCCTTCCGTGATTCTAACAACAGGCATTAGACTGAAGTACCAACTAAAATTCGTCATGTGTTCCCAGGTACACTATCCTCTAGGTGCAAAACTCTCTCGTTTTCTATTAGCTAATCCTAGATTGCTTTTAATGTCCATTTAGCGGCGGCATTTGACTTGATTTGATATTTCAGGGTTTCGTCAACGCTGGCCATTTACTTTTGTAGTTCTTCACATTTTCTTCTGCTTCATTCGTAGTTTACTTTTGTGTGACCGTGCTTCATTAATTCAAATCGATCAGAGAAGTACAGAACAGTCGCTCTCAGTCTGGCTCATGTTGTTAGGTGTGTGTGTGAAATCTTATGGGACTTAACTGCTAAGGTCATCAGTCCCTAAGCTTACACACTACTTAACCTAAATTATCCTAAGGACAAACACACACACTCATGCCCGCGGGAGGACTCGAACCTCCGCCGGGACCAGCCGCACAGTCGATGACTGCAGCGCCTAATGAGACCGCTCGGCTAATCCCGCGCGGCCATGTTGTTAGGTTTTGCATTGACTTAAATGTTGTGTTTCCGCACTAAACAAATTTTCCATTTTTGCTATAAGAAAGAAAACGAAGTTATTCAAATTCAAATGTTCAAATGTGTGTGAATCCGCAAGGGAACAACGAAGTTATTCATTTGTACGTAGTCATTAAGTGTATTACTTTTTTAACTGTGACGTAAACACTAATACTCTCAGAAAACACGACTGCATTGTCAGATGTGACGTACCATAGTAAATTAAAATAAATACCATGCGTTTACAATCTTCATTTTGGTTGTCTACTTTCAACTTTTAACGTTTTCAGGTTTAATT
Organism: Schistocerca americana; assembly: GCF_021461395.2. Classification (NCBI taxonomy): domain Eukaryota; kingdom Metazoa; phylum Arthropoda; class Insecta; order Orthoptera; family Acrididae; genus Schistocerca; species Schistocerca americana. The sequence goes on along the minus strand of NC_060130.1, from coordinate 894,929,303 downwards.
ATAGAGCTTAGTGATAACCCTTCCGTGGCTGTCGGGACACACTAACTTCGGACCTGATTGTACTCACTGGGAAGGAGGTTGCATATTTCTGCATAGCGCCGCTATCTGTATGCCCTTCAGAACTCGGAAAGAATCCGAGGTACTGAAATTCTCATTCTATGGAAGACTCTGACTGTTGCAGTGAAACATGGCGTGAATTTTTGGGCTGTAACCACAGATTCTTGTGTCTCGAAATAGTTTTCGACGTTTTCTTGCCACTAAAAATGTCCAAAGTAAGTGTCTTTGCTATTTTATGTTTCTTAGATGCTTACAAACAATAATTACGCTTTCTAAAACTCACTTCTATGTATAAAATTGTTTTTGAGCGTAATTACTAGTGGGGCATATGTGTCTCACTAACCAATGTTCAACCCCATAGTGCCTTTATGTTGCGATATTGTAATACTTCTATCCTAGAGAAACACAGATTTTTTTCTATAAATTTTGTTCTCATAAAATCACAATATGTGGTTTACAATTAATACCCATAATTTTCACTTTAGGAGCTATGAGGCAGCAAAATCTTGGATTTTTTATTTTGATTGCCAAAAAAATGAAATGATCATGGCCGGGAGGCCCCATCCGGGCAATTTTGAGTTGCAAGTCTTGTTTCAGGTGACGCTACACTGGGCGACTTGCATGTCAGTGTTGATAAACAGGCGTAGTGCACTGAACTGAAGGGTGTCGAGGTCCATGTGCATGACACTTATTCGACCCCTGATGACGTACGCAGCCCCTGTCTGGGGATACGCTGCGCCTACACGCCTGCGCCGTCTGCAGCTCATACAAAACAAAGTACTCAAAATCATAAGCAATGCTCCACGATACACACGTATCGCGGACCTTCACCGGGAATACCGACTTGAGACTCTCACGGAGGTAATCCACAAACTCACCACAAGACTATACAGAAACTCCAGACATTCGCAGAACCCGTTTATTCTGAATCTGGGCAACTACGACCACAACCATAGATGGAAACATAAAAGACCAAAAGACATACTTGTAAGGACCTAACATCTATGGCCAAGCACACGCAAACACAACGGTACAAGTGAGCCCCTGTTAATCAGACGCCATTACTGGATATCCAGCTGGAATACACTGCCGAATAACTGGCACCACGCAGGGAAGCCGTACCGTACACTGCATGCAGACAAACTCCACACATCCCCCACACAGTGAGGTGATCTAAGGCCTATCTCCCATTACTATATAACAGTCTTGATTGTTCCAGGAATGTAGCGGCTGCAGCAACTGGGATACATCGCCATCGCTTGCCACGGTAATGATGCATGATACCCATACTAACAAATCCAACCTTGCATGAACTATCGCAGCTAGTAAACCACTACTGCTCTTACTACCCATCCCACTGTCGCTGAGGTTTTTTTCCCCCGGCACGAGTCTCGGCACTTTTTTCCCTCTGCTCTTCAAATCGCTACCCTCACTCGCGTTTCGTCCACTATCTATCACCTGATGGACCGTGTTAATGCGTAGTCTTACCCAGACGCTCGGATAACATCACAGCCCAGCATCCTGTGATCCACTTACTAGATAACTAACATGTTGACGGTGGTGACAGTAGAACTTTTGGTTTGGTCACCACATTGGTGCGGGCGTGGAGGGGCCCCATCTATACAACACCCAGTTCACAACGAAATCAGAAACTGATCCGAAGCAGCAAAGGCTGTTTACGATTTTTCACATCCCTCCTGTTTCGAGTCCTTTTGTGGTGTAATCAGGTGTGTGTGTGGAGGGGGGGGGGGAGAGGGGGGAAGGGGTGTGGAGTTCGACATTACCATTTGCGTGAATAAGACGCCGAAGGATATCTCGAAGACAACCCACGCTGCCACCAATGGACCTTTGTTGAGGTCTTTAAGAAATGTGCTTGTCAGCAACTTTGACATCAATTCAGCCTCGTGGCTGCTCTAGCGCCTGACGGTTAGGCAAGCCCTTCGACACTCTTTAGGTGGGGCTTGCCCACCTTCAGGCGCTAGACAGCTAAGATGCTGAAACGGTGTTTAAGTTTCTTGCCGGCCGGAGTGGGCGAGCGGTTCTAGGCGCTACAGTCTGGAACCGCGCGACCGCTACGATCGCAGGTTCAAATCCTGCCTCAGGCATGGATGTGTGTGATGTCCTTAGGTTAGTTAGGTTTAAGTAGTTCTAAGTTCTAGGGGACCGATGACCACAGCAGTTAAGTCCCATAGTGCTCAGAGCCATTTTTTAAAGTTTCTTACAGGTATATTTTTATCCTGCACAACGAAGGTGCTTGAGTGCCACCGAGTGTGTTGCCAAACTGGGGGCATCGACGGATCCTTTGCCGTTTTATTCACGCACACGTTAATGTTGCACATGTCCCACGTTATCACTCTACAAGAGGGCTCGAAACAGGAGGGCTGAAAAAGCATTAACACCCTTTACTGCTTCGGATCAGTTTCACATTTCGTCCAATGATTTGAACGGTCCCTAGTGGTTCCAACCTGTGCACCTGAGTAAAGATTGTGGTCGCATTACACTCCAAAGGGGTCAGATCAGGTTCAATGAGGTTGCAGCTCCACGATGTCCTTTGAAGCGCCCAGGGGGTGGCAACAGTGTCGAATGTTGTCAAGAACTTCGTCTTGTCACACATCGCATTACAAACTGTTGTTTCCGACACGCGAAATGTGTGGGAATCTAGGCCCCAGGGTAAGTGGTGATTCATTGGCGCACTTTAGGCGACACCCTGGGGCCTTTTCGTGTAGATTCTGAGCAGCAGTGTGTCTGAAATGTTTTTCTCGACCACCCATAAGAAAAACACGTGATTTCAACCCTGGATGTCACAGTTATGGCTTCCATCGCAAAGACGTCAAAAGAATGGGTGAAATGCGGGTAATAATGGCTGTGACGACCTTCTCACCGTGTAACACGTCCAGGTCGGCGTTGGGCATAATTGTGGTGATATATAGCGCCAATGTGATATCATTAGCCCACCTTACACCTCACATGAACTTCTGAGGTATGACTTCTTTTTCGTTGTGTCGACACCTTGCTGTTTGAAGCGTTGTCATGCCCGAGGGTAACTTCGCTGGGCGCCACGCTTTTGCACCATTTCAGAAGAAGGTTGTAGGCAACTTTGAGCTAAATTTCAAATTTATGTGTCGCAATGGAGGACAATTACGGGTTTTCGAAAAAATGATCCTTTAATTTTGTTGCGCAGTGTTCTTGTGTGACGTAAGGCGGGTGCAAAAGTAAGTCTTGCCTTGTGAGCCAGCTAGCCTTAACTCAGTTGCTACTGAGTATCAGGCAGCGTGCCACACTGCTATGTATGGCTGTGTTCCGAATCTCCCTGAACACACAGCACGACGACTTTTACGTTTTGAGAAATGCAGTCTTACTTCACTGTCACTTTCAGGGAACAAGTGTCGTATATATTTTTTCAAGTATTCCTTTTTGAGCCACGACAACTGCTTTATGACCTGTGTTAAGTGAACCTAAATAGCCTTATACCCAGTCATTGTGTTGAGGCTGGAGGTTGCCACTTGTCATTCTGCAGATGGTTGTCATGCCGTATGAGGAGTAATAGTTCTTGGCTGTTCGAGAATCAACCGTATTCCATAGCCTTCCGCGCCCCAATATTCTGTTGATTTTCATACATTGCTCTTTCGCAACTACTTCGCTTAGGATCCGCACCGAGCAGTAACCTACCGCAGTGGTTACTGAGGAGATAGAGTATTTCAGATTTACTGAGACGCAAAATGGACTGCTACCTCAGTCTGTATTTAACATATTATTTTACATTTTCAATTAGCATTGCAGCTAGTATAGAAAATTTTGAGCATTAACATGGAAGTATAGACAGGGGAACACTTTTGGCACGCTGTGTTTTTCAGTGAAGTATTATTTCAGTGAAAGAATTACTCTTACATACGATCTTTAGGTAACTGGAGCCGACGACACATAATCTGCACTGAATTTTTGAGTGTCATCCGATCTTTACATCACATTTACGCAACAAGTAAATAAGTCCAAAACATCGAGGACTTTCTTCTTCGCTTAGAAATGCTAGGGAAGATGTCATTCTGCCGAGAATTCAGGGAAGCCAGTTAACAGGCGCGGCAGCCATGTTCAGTAAACGCCATCGCTCCATAACATGTTATCGCCTCGCTGTCGGGTACACATTTATGTGTTGATGGGAAGGAGAGCAGAAGAGAAATGACTCAAACTAAGACTTATAGAGTCAGTTAACCGACCGTGTGATTCTTCCTTTCGGTACCAAAGACTAGACGAAAACCTTATGACCAATGTACAGTCGTGCTAAAAAGTATTCGAACGACCAGAATTGCATTTCGCCTGATTCGCATGCAACCGGCATAACGCAGCTGTCTAGCAGGTCCTCTAATCGTTCCTTGGTACAGTCGTTTGACTATTGAAAATGGTTCCAACAAGCCACCACTGGAAAACACTGTTCTGTATCGCAATATCTCAAGATGAAAAGTAATACCACGATACTACAAATATCAGGGAACACCTTATCACACAGATAAGACTATCCTTAAGGCTTGTAAGCTCACATTTATTACAATAAATGACATACCTGAAACTTTACCACTCTCATGATTACGTCAGATATGTAATGCACGTAGTAAGTTCGTCGTATTCATGATTTACTCTTGGAAGTAACATACCGTACTTATTATTTAACACAAAATGACATTAAACATTTAAGTTATTCACGAGCAGCTAGTTGAGAAAATGTATGAACTTCAAATGACACGACGAACCGTCTCGTTCTGCATATGGATTCAAACCTAGGTCATGCAGACTAAGCAAAGATTTCATGACTGACGGAAACTAACAGTCATTCCTGATTAGGCATACAGAGAGTGATATACTTCGATTTTAGACAGTATCAGTTAACAAATATCAACTTTAAATTACACAACGCAGACATTTTTAACGGACGCGAGTTCCTACCCAGCATCTACTGTCCCTGTGAACGAACTACGAGAGATGTTAAATATTGCTTCTTCACAAGTAGCTTACTTGAAATGCCGTGAGGTAAAGCTTTGTGTTGGACAGGGATTCGAACCCATAACGTAATCGGATTGATATCGAAGCTCAATCAACTGTGACATATCGGATTTTCTCGGCAGTAGCTAGATGTTTTAACTGAAATGACGAGACGAAACATTAATTTTTTCCTTCCCAGAACTCCAACCCGGCACCTATTGCTGTTATATTCTAGAGAAAACGAACGTTAAATATGGGTTTGTTGCAATAGCAGCGACATGTGAGCATGTTTGAACTAGAAATAATATGACGAAGAGTTCAGTGCTGACTGGGAAATATAGCCCCACACATATCGTTGTTGACTACACACAAAGAGACGTCAGCTACCGAATTTTTCTCCACCAGCAGCTCGGAATAACATCTTGAACTTACAGTGATCTCGCAAATAGTTCTGTGTCCCACTGGGAGTCAAAAACGTCAGATATCGTTAGTGTTGACAACGAATGATAAAACATTAAAAATCAAAATTATTATCCACCAGCAGATAGGTGTTCTCATGCTAGAGCTTGATAATACATAATGAAATCTTTAGTGCCGGACCAGGATTCGAACCCATTCAGGCGCAACATGTGGAGATGTTGAGAAATCTGCAGATTTGAACAAACAACAAATTGCAGCCGAGCTGTATTGTCACGAAGGGATCAAATTCCGCGTTAAGGGCGGTCTGAGTTGCATTCCCAGTTCAAAACCAATTTTATCGACATACAGAAGCTCAAATAAAAGATGGAATAAGTGTCCTGTGACCCCACATAACGTTTGTTTCGTCACTAGAAATAAATAACTAGTATAAGAAAGGTTACTGGTGGTAGAGTTTCTACATGTCGCCACTCCAGACTTTATTGTGGTTCAAGCTAACGTCTACTTGGTAGGGAAGGAATATCATTTTTAATGTGAATTTCAGACCACAGTGCCATTATATCTTCTTCACTTGGTGTAGCCAGAAGAGAAAGGAATCTGTCTCTTCCTATATAAAATCATTGACAGGAGTTGGAATGGAACCCAGAGCGTAGGTATATGAACCTATCATCAGTCCAACAGACCACCAAATCCTCTTCTCTGCGACTCATTTTTCTATCGTAACGCCGTTGCGCCACACTGGATGAGAATTCTTACACACAGGCTCCCTGTAGTAATTTGCAGCATGTTCAGTAAATTCATTTACTTGGTTGACCGAATCACCATGAACTAGCTGCCTCGGCAACCCAGTGCATACATTGGACTCTATTTTGTAATCACCGAAATAAAGTCACGTAACTGCTACCTTCACAGAACAGCCAACAGTGTAGGATGTAGAAATTTAAATAGGACGCGTTCCTTTCCACTTGAGCTACTGTATTGCGCTTTCTGTTTGTTGAAAACGTCGTACAGTGCAAAAGAAAAGCTGTAACTCTTTGTCTCTCAGAAGTCTAGACCCAGCCATATGCATTATCTCACAGTGCAGTGGAATGCAGAAGTTCTGGAGGAAATGTTGAGTTCATGGTAAGTGTTGCGCACTGTAGATAAGATGTCGCGAGTTCGAGTACATTCACTGCTACGTTTTTTAAAACGCAATTCAGCTGTCTGCTAAAGTTATCAATCTAATGGAACTTTGAACATAATTCCCTTCACTTCTCAACCCAAAATAGTCACATGTCAAAAAAGAGCTAACTTCTGCGACATTTTGTTCTTTTCAGGTTTAATAGACAGCCCTGCAGCAGATGCATCTCGAAACTTTTGTATTATGTATGGGGAGAGCGCATCGTGCCAAAATACGTCAGAAAAGTATTTTCTACATTAGCTGTCGTGTGGTAGTGGCATTTTATTCTTCTTCAAACCTTGTTTGACAGCTTTAACTCAGAACAAGTTTTCTACACGATGTAATCAATAAACTGTATGTGCATTGTCAGACTGCTATAGATAACATCAGAGAATTCGCATATATTCTTGAAGATTAATATCTCTCTCATGTTTACTATTGTTTTAACAACACTAATGGAAAACTTACGAAAATTGTGCACTGTGTTATAAGAAATGAAATAAAACTACCCACAATAACCTTACAACGAAAGTATTTTTTTAATAAAACTGAGTATCTGTACACAAGCGTGCCTCTATGGACACGAATTAATAAAATACTACTCATTTAGATTGGGTCTGTGTTTAATTGGTATGCTGTGACATACTCAAGGGGCATACAAATGTGGCATTTCATAGATAAAGTTACATATTCCTAGAACCCAAAATTTGCTTGCCAGCAGCGGAAAGAGGCGTTACCTGTTGTGCAGCATTGTAAGTTTTTCACCATTGCACTATTAGCCGAAAGTATTTTCTTGCGGTTTCCTTATCGATATGGAGCGCGTTTTTGTTATCAAGTAACGTCTTCATCAATTACTTTAGTTTTAATGTAATCTTCGAGTAATTGCTGATATTTGATATTAACATGAAAAGGATTTCGCAGACAGGGAAAAAACCTGTTCCTGGGAAACTACTTCTATAATGACCAACAGGCATTAAATGATCATCAAGCACATGTGTTCCAGCAGCGGTATGAAGAAAATGATAGTAATAATGACGGTAATAATCGAATTATCCGGTAACTTCACACTTCACAGTGGATTTTCTCGAACTAAGAAATTTGCTGGATTTGTGAAAATTTCATAATGGCTAGCCTATGATGCCTAGAAGAGTCTTTACATCCTGCTGACATGAGAATAGCATAATCTCCGCGTCAGAAGCTTGCTTCTACTTAACCATTGAATATACTGCTGATTCCTCAACATCTCCACATGTTGCGTCTGAATGGGTTCGAATCCTGGTCCGGCACTAAAGATTTCATTATGTATTATCAAACTCTAGCATGAGAACACCTATCTGCTGGTGGATAAGAATTTTGATTTTTAATGTATTTTCATTCGTTGTCAACACTAAGGATATTTGACGTTTTTGACTCCCAGTGAGACACAAACCTATTTGCGAGATCACTGTAAGTTCAAGATGTTATTCCGAGCTGTTGGTGGAGAAAAATTCGGTAGCTGACGTCCCTTTGTGTGTAGTCAACAACGATATGTGTGGGCTGGCTCTGAGCACTATGGGACCCAACTGCTGAGGTCATTAGTCCCCTAGAACTTAGAACTAGTTAAACCTAACTAACCTAAGGACATCACAAACATCCATGCCCGAGGCAGGATTCGAACCTGCGACCGTAGCTGTCTTGCGGTTCCAGACTGCAGTGCCTTTAACCGCACGGCCACTTCGGCCGGCGTATGTGTGGGGCTGTATTTCCCAGTCAGCACTGAACTCTTCGTCATATTATTTCTAGTTCAAACATGCTCACATGTCGCTGCTGTTGCAACAAACCCATATTTAACGTTCGTTTTCTCTAGAATATAACAGCAATAGGTGCCGGGTTGGAGTTCTGGGAAGGAAAAAATTAATGTTTCGTCTCGTCATTTCAGTTAAAACATCTAGCTACCGCCGAGAAAATCCGATATGTCACAGTTGATTGAGCTTCGATATCAATCCGATTACGTTATGGCTTCGAATCCCTGTCCAACACAAAGCCTTACCTCACGGCATTTCAAGTAAGTTACTTGTGAAGAAGCAATATTTAACATCTCTCGTAGTTCGTTCACAGGGACAGTAGATGCTGGGTAGGAACTCGCGTCCGTTAAAAATGTCTGCGTTGTGTAAGAAATGGTTCAAATGGCTCTGAGCAATATGAGACTCAACTTCTGAGGTCATCAGTCCCCTAGAACTTAGAACTACTTAAACCTAACTAACCTAAGGACATCACACACATCCATGCCCGAGGCAGGATTCGAACCTGCGACCGTAGCGGTCACGCGGTTCCAAACTAAAGCGCTTAGAACCGCACGGCCACACCGGCCGGCTCTGCGTTGTGTAATTTAAAGTTGATATTTGCTAACTGATACTGTCTAAAATCGAGGTATATCACTCTCTGTATGCCTAATCAGGAATGACTGTTAGTTTCCGTCAGTCATGAAATCTTTGCTTAGTCTGCATGACCTGGCTTTGAATCCATATACAGAACGAGACGGTTCGTCGTGTCATTTGAAGTTCATACATATTCTCAACTAGCTGCTCGTGAATAACTTAAATGTTTAATGTCATTTTGTGTTAAATAATAAGTACGGTATGTTACTTCCAAGAGAAAATCATGAATACGAGGAACTTACTACGTGCATTACATATCTGACGTAATAATGAGAGTGGTAAAGTTTCAGGTATGTCATTTATTGTAATAAATGTGAGCTTACAAGCCTTAAGGACAGTCTTATCTGTGATAAGGTGTTCCCTGATATTTGTAGTATCGTGGTTTTACTTTACATCTTGAGTTATTGCGATACAGAACAGTGTTTTCCAGTGGTGCCTTGTTGGAACCATTTTCAATAGTCAAACGACTGTACCAAGGAGCGATTAGAGGACCTGCTAGACAGCTGCGTTATGCCGGTTGCATGCGAATCAGGCGAAATGCAATTCAGGTCGTTCGGTTACTTTTGAGCACGACTGTACGTGTGAGTCGTGTTTCATGACGTGTGGCTTTCTGCTGTGGCTAGTGCCACCAGCATACTGCGTTCGTCGCTTACAGATTCCAGTATGAAACACTTTTACTGACAATATTTTATGTTAAACTAGAGAACAGAGGTTAGCGGCGAACAGACGGATGAGATATTTTTTCAGAAATCTGCTTACTAAATTATGGTGGTAGGTGGGGGGGGGGGGTGGAGATTTTAATGTGTATTCGGGATTTCTGGCTCATCCACATATTTATGATAATATTTCAGCATTTTATTTATTTATTTTGTTCGTTCCTTTGGAAGTAAATACTTCGATCAGATAATACATGTTTTCATAAGTTTATGTAAATTGGAGGTGGAGGGGGGGCTCAGAAAGGAAACGAAAGAGAATACTGATGTCAACTGCTTCGTAGATTTCTGTAGAATTAGCGCCGATGAGTGAAAATGTGTGTCGGACTGGGATTCGAAGCCGGGGTCTCCAAAAGAACAGACCCCATGCATTCTTAAAATTTCATAGGTTTGCTTGTATTTAGAATATTTCTTGCACCAAAGAGCTCTATTATGATATAGATAGTTTCCTTCTTACTTCCCTGGTAGTTTTAAAAAAAGACATATATTAGTCATAAATGAATAGTCAGTATCAACGTGACGAAGCTGTGTAGCAGCAGCCCATTGTGCTGAACTCTTAGAACATTAAGAACCGAAAGTTGGTGTTGAAGGTTCCAGTGGTGACGTCAGCGGAACCAATCTGAAAACTTAAGAGGCGAAACGGATTGCGCCCTACTCAGTATTCCATCAATGTGAAATGTAGGTGGTGGTAGTGTTGCATCTTGTGTGATAGCTGATTCCAGCCGTCGGAGGACGAGATACGTCTTGTATTTGACAAATACTGTTAAACATGTTGATTCAGCGCCACTCAGAACAGACGAGGCTTGCAAGATGTTTACATGGGTTCTGTCTACCAGCCTACATATCTGGCACTGTCAGATATGGCATAATATTATGACTATTACCGTTCGTGGTTTTACTCAAAGTGATGTAGCTTAACTAAAACCGCTGCTAACATTGTAATAATTAATAATTATACTATTATCTTACAGTTATTCACTACTAATAATATTTACAATGGATCGATACTCGTGGTAAATAGAGAATGTTTGCGAACACTCTCTACTGAATCCTAGTTTCCAATGGTTTCATTGTAACCATCAAAAGCAAAGATAGCCGTGGTTTCTTATCTGAGGTCGTGTTTGGCACCTTCCCCCGATCATTTTCAACGTTATCAAGATCCGCTCTCATTGTCCACGCTATGTTTTGACGCTAGGTAAGAGCTTACTGTTGTGGCACGTATAAGATTAACTTAGAGGACTATAGTTTGGCTGTTGTAGGAAGGTTTCTATCTTTCATATGAGACACAACGCATATATATTTTAAAAAGGTGTGTGTGTGTGGGGGGGGGGGGGGGGTGAAGGGAGGCTCGAGTTTAATATCTCGTCGACACCGAGGAAAATAGAAATGTGATAAAGCAATGGATTCGCATATAGCAGGAGAAGAATTCGAATCATGGTCCGGTGACGGCACTTTAAATAAATTTTTCGTAGTTATTCTAAAAATCACAAAAAGTGGGAACTGGCTTGGCTTCAACGAAACCACTTGCCAGCGTATTCGTATACTCTCGTTCAGATTGAATTAAAGCTTCTTATCTCCATCCATTCGACATAAGCTCTAAAAGGAATGGCAGGACTTAACAATGGTAGACTACTTATAAGAATGCTGCAGGCCTGTGAGTGTTCATCTTTTGAATTTTCCAGAATCTACTGTCATATAACCATTCTCGATACGAATTTGCGGACGAAAATAATAAATGCACAAACTTACAACTATTCAGCACCGTCACACTTCGGCCTTCGCGGTAATACAAAGGGTGACAGTTATTGAACTATAAGAAATAAAATCGCCATAATTTCTGAACGGTTTGCGTTAGGGAGTTCAAACTGCACGGTTAGCCGCGTGGCATGATGGGAATTAGTATACGCATGGATGGTTTGGTTTAGCGACGAAGCGCACTTTCATTTGGATGGGTTCTTCAGTAAGCAAAATTGACACATCTGGGGACTGAGAATCCGCATTTCGCGATCGAGAATTCTCCTTGAAATGAAATAAGAGAAATCAGAGCTCGCACCGACGAATTTAAATGTTCTTTTTTCTCACGCGTTGTTCGGCAGTGGAGCGGTATAGAAATATAGTGAAAGTGCTTCGATGAACCCTCTGCCAGGCACTCAAGTGTGAATTACAGAGTAGTCACGGATATGTAGTAGCTCTCTCTTATGGAGAAAGCTGACGCCGGATGAAATGGAATCCAACGTGCTTTCGTCGACATTCCTCTCAGGGAAATGACGCACACTTAGCATTCTCTCATTATATATCTTTTATAAAATACCAGAAGTAAATTATTAATATCTATATTAATATCCACGAAAATGTGAACCGTATGACCTATTTTAGCTTCTCAGATAATAGGTTGTAGCTGTGAAGAATAAATGAATAGAACTAATAAATGTACAAAACCACTAGGCCTGGACGTGATTACAGTCTGCCAATCTACACAGATCAAGCAATAGCAAAATGAAGAGACACATGCAGACATGGGAAGAAACCTTAATAAACGGCAAGAGCATCGAAGTAGGTGTGGAAAACCCTCAACGGGTGACTATGGTATGCAATGTCCAGTCACGAAATGATCTGTGCGATATTCCTTGATGGCACGGTGACTGCCGAACGGTACGTGAAGGTTTTGGATGGTGATTTCATCCTCATTATCCAAAGTGACACTGATTTCGACAAGATGTGGTTCATTCAAGACGGAGCGCGATCCCGTCGATGCAGGAGAAAAAATGGTTCAAATGGCTCTGAGCACTATGGGACTTAACATCTGTGGTCATCAGTCCCCTAGAACTTAGAACTACTTAAACCTAACTAACCTAAGGACATCACACACATCCATGCCCGAGGCAGGATTCGAACCTGCGACCGTAGCAGTCGCGCGGTCCCGGACTGAGCGCCTAGAACGGCTAGACCACCGCGGCCGGCCAAGCAGGACAGTGTATGATGTCCTGGAGGAGCACTTTGGAACCGCATTCTGGCTGGGGTACCTAGAGGCCCCTGGCATGGGCCTTGAGTGGCCGCCATATTCTCCAGATCTGAACACATGCCATTCCGTTTTGTTAAGCTACATTAAATGGAAGCTGTAGAGCAATAACCTCAAAACCATTCCTCAGCTGAAAACAGCCATTCAGGAGGTCGTCGATAGCTTCAATGTTTCGACACTTTAGCGGGTCATGCAGAATTTCGCTACTCGTTTGCGCCACGTCATTGCCCATGATGGCATGCATATCGAACATGTCATAAACTAAATCCGAATATCTGTAGTGACGTTTACATGTTGAATAAAGTGTGTGCACCCCATAGTTTGTGACTAATTCAATTTTTTTCGTATAACTCAATAACTGTTACCCTGTAGGTGCGCAAAGAAAACAGCAATTAACGCACATGCTCAATATTATGCAGAAGCCACGTAGAATTGTCTCAAGAAAGGTGGTGTAACTGTAGAAGATTTGGATGTATTCAGTACGCCTCGCCTTGTTCCACATTACACCACTGACATGAGTAGTGCAAGGCCTTCGCCTGTTAAGTAAGTCGGCTCCCTTGGCTTGATCCCGTCCCCTCACGAAGCGGCGGCAGCAGGATATGAACTATTTCGCTGCCGTACCAAGTAGTAGATCACGCCTTCCTCATCTTGCATTAACGAGCCCGCAGCTAGACGTAGTGGTCGTCTTCGACAATTTCTAGATTCACTGTCGGCTTAATGTATCACCCTCCTTCGGAGCACGACATGGTTATCCATTGTAGCGGCTGTCGTTCATTTTTCGATTAAAAAAGAAAAATGGTTCAAATGGCTCTGAGCACTATGGGACTTAACTTCTCAGCTCATCAGTCTCCTAGAACTGAGAACTACTTAAACTTAACTAACCCAAGGACATCACACACATCCATGCCTGAGGCAGGATTCGAACCTGCGACCGTAGTGGTCGCACGTTTCCAGACTGTATCGCCTAGAACCGCTCGGCCACTTCGGCCGGCTTTTTCGATTCAATTTGATAGTTTGTTTTCTGATATATCATGATACCGTTATGATTAGTCGTTATGAATCTTGATTTGATTCTTAAACAACTGTATTGCGCTCAGCTACTTTCATGCAGCTGGACGAAAGTTTCTCACTGCGTTTTCTACACCTACGTCGGTGCTATTGCCGTTTATTAAGGTTTCCTCCGATATCTGCGTGTGTCTCTTGGTTTTGCTATTGCTTGGTCTGTATAGACTGGCAGTCTGTAATCAAGTTTAGGCCTAGTGGTTTTGTACATTTATTACTTGTATTGTTTTATTCTTCACAGCTACAGCCTATTATCTGAGAAGCTAAAATAGGCCAAAAGTTCACATTTTCGTGGATATTAATAAATACAGATATTAATAATTTACTTCTGGTATGTAATAAAAGATATATAATAAGAGAATGCTAAGTGTGCGTCATTCCCCTGAGAGGAATGTTGGCGAAAGAACAATGGATCCCATTTCATCCAGCGTCAAAATTCTCCATAAGAGATAGCCACTACATATCCATGACTACTCTGCAATGGACACTTGAGTGCCTGGCAGAGGGTTCATCGAACCACTTTCACTATATTTCTGTACCGCTCCACTGCCGAACAGCGCTTGAGAAAAACGAACATTTAAATGTTTCCGTGCTAGCCGTGATTTCTCTTATTTCATTACAATGAGAATTTCTCCGTTTGTAGGTGGGTGTCAACAAAATTATTTTCGCATTTGCAGGAGAACGTTGGAGATAGAAATTTTGTGGAAAGATCTAGCAGCAACGAAAAGCGCCTTTGTTGATGACTGACAGTCCAACTCGCGTATCATATCCATGACACTGTCTCGCTGATGCTGTCGTGATACTATCTTGAGCCGAACCATGTGCCGGGTTACAACTGAATTTGGCGGATGAATGTTCACTTGGGAACTACGCTGTGCAACACATTAAAGGATCACTTTTTCGACACACCATAATTGTCTTCCATTGCGACGCATAAGTTTTGCATTAGGCTCAAAGTTGGCTACAACCTTCCTCTGTAATGGTACAAAACCGTGGTGCCCCGCGATGTCAATCTCGGACTAGGTGACGCTTCAGACAGCGAGGTGTCGTCAAATGCGAAAAAAAGGCCACAGCTCTGCCGTAGAGAGCCTGTATAGGGAGCGAGTGGCCAACCGGACGATACGGCGGCCATTTTTCTGCCAAACTGCGCGCGGGACTATTGAATGGCCAGTAGTGGAGTAGTGGAGTACACACTCACCAAATCAAAAGCACAAGAGAATATGGCGAAATCATTCGTTAAATGCCTTTCTTTACAGCTATAATATACTCATAGTAGACTACTACGTACAGCACAGGAAAATTTGATACAGTGGCTGTAAAAATTATTCGTTACTTGCATTTATCTCCTTTAAAGTTCGTTTACTAGACATATTGCAATGAAGTAACGTAAATAAAAAAATATAGTGTATAGCATTTGTTTTGTATCGGAAATGCATAACGCTAAAGATTTAACGTGCCTGTATTACGTCAGATGAATGAAAGTCGTAAGCAGTTGGTTACTTGTGACATGCAAAAGGTGTGAGACGTATTACTACTTCTTGTCACATCACCAAACTTTTTGCATGTCACAAGTAAACAACTGCGCATGACTTTCTTTCGTAGATAACAAACGAAAAAGATTACAAAAATCAGGTAATGTTAAATGTAGGCTACTGTAATAACGACCAAATATAACAAGAAAACTACTGTATGCCTTCTACCCCACAGTAAGTAGGCCTATTAAAAACTGTCTTCAAGAGTACCTACAATTATTTACTACGAATAATGTTTTTGCAAGCACGACAACTGCGGAAAACGTGCTTAAAACTTGCCTGCGTCAACAGTCAGGCAAATAATACTGAAACCAAAATAATGGTTCAATTGGCTCTGAGCACTATGGGACTCAACTGCTGAGGTCATAAGTCCCCTAGAACTTAGAACTACTTAAACCTAACTAACCTAAGGACAACACACACATCCATGCCCGAGGCAGGATTCGAACCTGCGACCGTAGCGGTCGCGCGGTTCCAGACTATAGCGCCAGAACCGCTCGGCCACCAGCGGCCGGCCCAAAATAATGCCTAGTGTTCTGATTCGGAACGAAATAGTGTTTGACGCTATAAAGTCGAATGAGCATGGCACAACAATTACGGAAACTTTTCGTTTCCAGCAAGCACTGTCAGATCGCAAACGCTAATTACGTACTAAAAACGATATACAACTAAATCGAACATGCATGCACAACCCATAACAAGTCTCTCAATAATTCAAATACCTTTTAATCGTTTCCAAAAGTCCTCTGAACTTCAATTCAACTCAAAAGCACGGCGAATATAGGAAGCGCGAGAGACGTTTGGGAGAAATATGGCGCCAAAGCTAATCAACCAATCACGGGCAACTTCACCTATGGCCATTCTCTCTGTATACAGGCTTTCTACTCTGCCGTACCTATGAGCTGGCACCAAATTTCACCATACTTCTGCCCAACGCCGCCATGGACGTGTTACACTATGAGAAAGTCGTCACAGCCCATCGTAACCGGATTTCACCCTTTCTTTTGACGTCTCTGCGATGGAGTTCGGAACCGTGACACCCAACGTTTAAATCACGCGGTTTTCTAATGGGATGCCGAGGAAATGATTTCAGAAATACCACCGCTCAGATTCGGCACGAAAAGGCCTCAAGGGGTGGCAGGAAAGGCTTCAATAGAACCACCCCTTTCGGCGGGGGCGTTGATTCCCACACAGTCCCAGGTCGAAAACGACAGTCCGCAGTGCGATGAGTAACAAGAAGATGTTCTTTACAACCTTTCACATTGATGACGTCCTCGGACGCTTCAGCCCTTCTCTTAGCACATTCTGGGACTGTATACAAATCCAACGTGACCGCACCTCTTTGGAGTGCAGTGCGACCGAAATTTTTGCTCTCGTGCACAGGATGGAATCGCTAGGGACTGCTCAAAACCGTTTATCGAAATCTGAACGTGATCTGAAGCAGCAAAGGGTACTTCCGCTTTTTCGTCCCTCCTGTTTTGCGCCCCCTTGTGGCGTGTTAACGTGGGAGTGCAACATTAACATGTGCTTGAATAAAACGGCAAAGGGCCCCCCTAATATCCCATGGTTCGGCAACACCCTCGGAGACACCAACGCAAATTTGTTGAGCACATTAAGAATGTACCCTCAGAAATTTCGACACCAAATCAGCCTGGCAGCAGCTCCAGCGCTTTAAGTTTAGGCAATCCCTTCGACACGCTTAGGGTGGGGTTTGCCTACCTTCTGGCACTAAAGCAGCCGTTAGGCCGTATTGATGTCGACGTTTCTGACAGGGACATTTGTAAAGTGCTCAACAAAGTTGTGTGGGTGCCACCAAGGATGTTGCCGAACTAGGGGGTCTTAGCGGGGCGGGCATTTGCCGTTTTATTCTCGTACATGTTAATGTTGCACTCCCACATGGTGACGCAACAAGAGGGCAAAAAACACGAGGGTTGAAGTAGCGTAAGTACCCCTCGCTGATTCGGATCACGTTCAAATTTCGTTGAATGGTTTGAATGGTCCTTAGTGGTTCCAACCTGTACAAATAATGGTTCAAATGGCACAGAGCACTATGGGACTTAACTGCTGAGGTCATCAGTCCCCTAGAACTTAGAACTACCTAAACCTAACTAACCTAAGGACATAACACACATCCATGCCCGAGGCAGGATTCGAATCTGCGACCGTAGCGGTCGCGCGGTTCCAGACTGTAGCGCCTAGAACCGCTCGGCCACCCCGGCCGGCTCCAGCCTGTACACGAGAGCAAAAGTTTCGATGGCATTGCACTCCAAAGAAGTGCGATCACGTTGGATTTGGATGCAGCGCCAGAATGTCCTTAGGAAAGTGTTGAAACATCCGAGGGTGGAATCTGTGTCAAGGGTTGACAAGAAGATGTTCCTGCTGCTCATCGCCCAGCGAACTGCCATACACTGATGCCTTTTCGTTTAGATTCTGAATGGTGGTGTATATGGAATGTCTTCCTCGGCCACCCACAAGAAAACCGCGTGATTTTAATGCCGGGTGTCGCGGTTCTGACCTCCATCGCAGAGGCGTCAAAAGAAGGGATGGAATGTTGATAAGATGGGCTGTGTCGACATTCTCATCGTGTGACACGCCCACGGTGTCGTTGGGTAGAACTGTAGTGAAATTTGGGGCCATGTGACATAATTAACCCACCTTACAGCTCACATGAAGTTCCGAGCCGTGGCTTTTTTTTTTCTCACGTGTTGACACCTTACTGTCTGAAGCTTCGCCGAGCCCGAGGGAGACGTCGTAAGGCGCCACGCTTTTACATCACTACAGAGGAAGGCTGTGTGCAATTTTGAGCCAATTTTCAAACTTATGACTCGCAATGGAAGGTAATTAAGGAGTTTCGAAAAAGTGATTCTTCAATTTTGTTGCGCAGCCTAGTTAGACTTTGTAATCTTACCCTCCCACACATCAACAGTAAATTTTCAGTCTCTTCACTAGTTTCAAAAGCTTCGAGAGGAGTAAGATACACGAAACATTTTTTTTTACTTATCTTCATTTTCTCGTTTTTGGCTGCAGTACGTCTATGCAATTTTGACTTTGTGGGTTCCAGTTGTCATAATAATTGTTGAAGTACTTTTTGTTTCTATGACTTTTTTATTTTATCTCTTTCTTCTGTATCGTACTGACTTCACACTCTCCATTTTCATAAAACCAAAAATTGCATTATTGCTGCCAAAATTAAAAACACGTCTGTATCCATCAGAGGCATACCCATTACTACTAACTCATTCTGCGGTACTAACACATTCCAAAGAGTTTATAAAACGAAATAGTTTACAAACTTTCTTGACAGAGGAAGAATCATCACCAACTTATATCATTATTTTCTAAATGAATCCGGAAATAAATTTAATAATTAGCGTTAGATTGTGCAATTAATAATATGAATTTTAAGTATGCCAGATATTTTGTAATTTCAAATACACACATCAAAAAAAGTTTAGCATCACCCCAGTTCCCACGACTCCTGAAGATAGACGTCGACTGTGGATATTGTATCACAGACACAGTCCCTTTGTTCAGCGAAGCCACTAAGCCCGCCCAAAGATGTAAACAACCATGCATGAGCAGAGCCTATTAGATGGAGGGGGTTCGACAGCCGATCAGTTCTACTCATTCCACCAGGAAGGTGGTACACGGCTCGTGTTGTCTGTAGTTCAACCATGTCTGGACGGCCAATACCGCGGTTCGATCGCGTGCGCATTGTTACTTTGTGTCAGGAAGGGCTCTCAACAAGTGAAGTGTCCAGGCGTCCCGGAGTGAACCAAAGCTATGTTGTTCGGACATGGAGGAGATACAAACAGACATGAACTGTCGATGACATGCCTCGCTCAGGCCGCCCAACGGCTACTACTGCAGTGGATGACCGCTGCCTACGGATTATGGCTCGGAGAAACCCTGACGGCAATGCCACCATGTTGAATAATGCTTTTCGTGTAGCCACAGGACATCGTGTTACGATTCAAACTGTGCGCAATAGGCTGCATGATGCACAACTTCACTCCTGACGTCCATGGCGAGGTCCATCTTTGTAACCACGACACCATGCAGACCGATACAGATGGGCCCAACAACATTCTGAATGGACCGCTCAGGACTGGGATCACGTTCCCTTCACTGATGAGTGTTGCATATGCCTTCAACCAGACAATCGTCGAAGACTTGTTTAGAGGCAACCCAGTGAAGCTGAACACCTTAGACACACTGTTGCGAGTGCAGCAAGGTGGAGGTTCCCCGCTGTTTTGGGATGGCATTACGTGGGTCCGACGTACGCCGCTGGTGGTCATGGAAGGCGGCGTAACGGCTGTACGATACGTGAATGCCATCCTCCGACCGATAGTGCAACCATATCAGGAGCATATTGGCGAGGCATTCGTCTTCATGGACGACAATTCGCGCCCCCATCGTGCACATCTTGTGAATGACTTTCTTCAGGATAACGACATCGCTCGACTAGAGTGGCCAGCATGTTCTCCAGCTATGAACCCTATCGAAAATGAATGGGCTAGACTGAAATGGGTTTTTTATGGACGACGTGACCCACCAACCACTCTGAGAGATCTACGCCGAATCGCCGTTGAGGAGTGTGACAATCTGGACCAACAGTGTCTTGATGTACTTGAGGACAGTATGCCACGACGAATACTGGCATGCATCAATGCAAGAGGACGTGCTACTATCAGAGGTACCAGTGTGTACAGCAGTCTGGACCACCACCTCTGAAGGTCTCACTGTATGGTGGTACAACATGCAATGTGTGGTTTTCATGAGCAATAAAAAGGGCGGTAATGATGTTTATGTTGATCTCTATTCCAATTTTCTGTACAGATTCCGGAACTCACGGAACAGAGGTGATGCAAAACTGTTTTTGATGTGTGTATTTCTAAAAGAAGAAGAATTTTAGCTATACAAACAGAGCTAGTAAATATCGATTGTAACAAGTTAATTTCTTTTTATACATTTTATCCTGAAATACAACACATTTCATATAAAATCATATTAAATTCTTTCAGCGAAGCAGCCGAGATAATTTTCACGTATACGAGATTCGAAAATATCCCTGGTATCGGCTATTTCTATAAAGAAACGTAATGTCAGAGGAAAGTGTCCCATTACAACTTTCACAAGTATTTTTCTGAATTTGATGACTTCGAGGGTGATTTTACACTGAAGTATGTGAGCATCGATAGATGCTGAACAAAAGATTTTCCACATGATGAGTCAATTGTAAGGCAAGGTTATACGAAATATTTTCGTAGGCTGAATACTCGTAGGTACAATTCATCTGCAGAAGGAAAATAAATGATATGCAATGAGTCCTGAGCTAGCTCTTTCTTGCCCCGGCTCACTGTCTCTGCTCGTAAGCACACGGTGTTTTCTCTAAATTGCTGAAGATAAATGCCAACATAGTTCCTTTGGATAGGAGACAGCCAATTTCCCTTCTCACCCTCGTCTAATTTGATCTTGTGATGTCTCTAACTACACACACTATTCAGATTTCAACAAAACCTTCATATTCCATTCTTGCAAGCGGTCACATGCAAGCTGAGGCAGAGCTTACGTATCCCTCACTGACGATTTCGATGTCAATGACATTTTCGACATTCAGGAAAAGGTTGGCTAAAGGTTTTGGTTAAATAAGCCGCATGACTGCGCGATTACAATAACGTGTTGCGTATATTCATACGGCTGACAGGCGTAATGGAGACTGGTATTATGATATGAGATGATCTCTCTTTTCACTGCGCCTGTAACGTTTTCTAAGAAGAGGTTCACTTAGACTCTGATAACGAATCTCTCGCGTAATCTCGTTTCAGATGGGTGGTTCCCGATAGTACTCGTACTGGTCAGTATTGTTTGACGATCGTTGTAAACATGTGCTCAGGCTTCTGGTACACAGTGGCGATAAGAAAATTTGTTCAGTTATCTGTGTTGTGCCTACGACTTACGATCAGTCCAGATGTCTGTAACAGATTTCTACACATGCCGATCAGTCAGTCCATTCCTCAGATCGACATTCAATGAATGCAACATTCGTACATCAAATATCTGCAATATAAGGTCCGATTCATATCGTACAGTGGCCTCACTTGTCCATAAAAGAGAAAAGTTCTCAAATCCCTTCTAAACTACTGCGATCCGCCTCTATAATCTTTTTCCTTTACATATAATCCAGTACCATGCTGCATTTTAAAAGACGCTGAGACAGTTTCTGCAAACATCGGATTAACTACGTCACCATAACACCTAAAAACTTTCCACATTTCCCCTTCCTGTTTCATGTCTTTGCCCCTCTCTTTCAAATGAATTCATTCCCTTTCATTAATTATTTTTCTTCTATCGTCGCTTGCCTTCTTGTATTCTTCTGTGTTACCTTCGTGACACCCGCTTATTACTGGAACAACAGTTGCAGCAGCAGCAACATTTGCAGTAACTACCTTACTACTACAACTACTGCTAATAGTATTTTTAGTCTACTTGACGTTGGTACCCTTCTTATTGTCTTGTGTAAGCCTCAGTGCCATTTTTATCATCTGTGCACCAATATAAATGGTAGTATTTCATGTTAACAGAAGCCAATGTCGCCTTGTTAGTCAACTTGTCAGGCACAGTAAGTATAAATTTTAAAACTGAATAAATCACGGAATAATGTAGGTAGAGAGGTAAAAATTGACACACATGCTTGGAATGACATGGGGTTTTATTAGAACCGAAAAAAATACAAAAGTTAAAAAAAATGTCCGACAGATGGCGCTTCATCTGATCAGATTATCGATAATTAGCATAACGAAGTAAGACAAAGCAAAGACGATGTTTTTTACAGGAAATGCTCAATATGTCCACTATCATTACTCAGCAATAGCTGTAGTCGAGGAATAATGTTGTGAACAGCACTGTAAAGCATGTCCGGAGTTATGGTGAGGCATTGGCGTCGGACGTTGTCTTTCAGCATCCCTAGAGATGTCGGTCGATCACGATACACTTGCGACTTCAGGTAACCCCAAAGCCAATAATCGCACGGACTGAGGTCTGGGGACCTGGGAGGCCAAGCATTACGAAAGTGGCGGCTGAGCACACGATCATCACCAAACGACGCGCGCACGCGATCTTTCACGTGTCTAACAATATGGGATGGAGCGCCATCCTGCATAAACATCGTACGTTCCAGCAGGTGTTTATCAGCCAGGCTGGGGATGATGCGATCTGTAACATATCGGCTTACCTCTCACCCGTCACGGTAGCAGTTACAAAACCAAAATCACGCATTTCCTCAAAGAAAAAAGGCCCGATAATGGTAGATGTGGTAAATCCAACCAGTACTGTGACTTTATCGTCGTGCAATGGAGTTTCCACGACAGTTCTAGGATTTTCAGTAGCCCAAATTCTGCAGTTGTGGGCGTTGACAGACCCTCGGATCGTGAAATGAGATTCGTCGGTCCACAACACGTTACTCAACCAATCGTCGTCTTCCATCATCTTTTGAAACGCCCACACCGCAAATGCCCTCCGCTTCGCTAAATCGACAGGTAACAGTGCATGATGCTGATGGATTTTGTACGGATGGCATCGGAGGGTACGCCTAAGTGACAACCAAACAGTAGTGTATGGAATGCCGGTGCGACGTGCGACTGCACGAGCGCTGACTTCCCCGTGCATAGACGAACGCGCTACAGTCTCCATTTCTTCCTGAACTGTCTCAACAGCATTACACCTTGTACTCGGTCGGCCACTAAGGGGTCTATCGTCTAAACAACCCGTGGCTTCGAACTTCGAAATCATTCTCGCCACAGCTGCGTTTGTCAACGGACCTTTACCCTTTCGAATCCCCTTCCTATGGCGATAGGATCGTAATGCTGAACTGGCACATTCCCCATTCTGATAATACAGCTTCACTAACAGTGCCTTTTCAGGTAACGTCAACATGCTGCGACTGCTGGCGCATCTGATTCTCTCTCTCTTTTTTTTTCTTTCTTTATTGTGATTTCATGATGATGATGATGATTATTAGTGTTTTAGGGCGCACAACAACAAGGTTATCAGCGCCCGCACTTGTGATTTAATTCCCCTGCCCCATATGGGCGGGGGAGAGCTGTCAGCAGCACAATCCGCCACTCTTCAGCCGAGTGACACGACAACTAGAACAAGTATAAAACGATACATACATAAGGAGATAAAAAAGGGGGACATAAAACAGAGTAAGGGGAGAAAATGGAGGTAAAAATACACTGACATGGAGCCATTCATGGGGGACAGTTAAAAAAAAGTCACCAGAAAGTTAAAAAACACAGTTGGCGATTCTTAAAACACAGAGAAGACACTGAATGCGCATGCACAGGTTAAAAGTCGGCCACAGTTTTGAAAACGCTCAGGAACAACACACTTACAACCCACTTGGGGCACACACGACGAAGAATAAAACTGCCAGGTGGGACCTGCCGAGGGAAAGGTCAGAGAGGATGGAAAAGGAGGGGAGAGCATGGGGCAGCTGGGGAAGCGACGGGATGAAGAGAGGAGGGGCATCAGTGGGTTCACGAAGAGGCAGGAGACACATGGGACGGGAGAGGAAGAGGGAAGACAGGGCAGGAGGGAGCGCAGAGACACTGAAAGGAGGCACAAGAGATTGAGGGGGAGTAGGAGGGGGAAGCCGCTCAGGAGGAGGGAGTGGGAGGAGAGGGAGCCCTGAGGAGGAGGCAGGAAGAAGGGGTTAGAGTTGGTAGGAAGGGCAGATGTCAGGGCGAAGCTCATCATCCGGGAGGGGTAATTCTCTCTCTCATTACAGCCCCTTTTATACACCATTGTCTGACGTTTTGCTGTCCAGCGCCATCTGTCGGACATTTTGTGAACTTTGTTTTCTTTTTTTTTTGGGTTCTAATAGAACCCCATGTCATTCCAAGCATGAGTGTCAATTTTTACCTCTCTGTCTACATTATTCCGTGGTTTATTAAGTTTTCAAAATTTATACTGACTTTTTGATCACCCGGTACTTAAATAAAACATTAAAAAATAAAAAAAAGTCGATGAAATGTTACTTAGAACGGGATTGTATGTGGCATCTGATTTTGTACCTGTTAAAATTTAAGTATGTACCCTCTCTATTTTTTTAATTGTTATTCATCCAAAACTATCTGAAAGCGTCGTCGTATTCGTCCCATATATACTGAAAAAATGCAAAATACTCATTAAACACGTTTTTTGTACTAATTACTGCGAAACTGCAATACGTCGGGGTCCAGTCAGTAAGACAGTTGCTCAAATATTTCAAACATATTTTCTATCTTTTTTTTGCATATCTGAACACAAAACAGTTCTTTGGTCAGAGTTATGTGAGTTAAGTGAATGCAATGGAAGAGTGCCAAACCACGCTACGTGGAGATGACATAGCGACGGAAACAACGTTAACAGTATACGAGGGGCGTTCAATAAATCATGCAACACATTTTTTTCTGAAAGAAGGTTGGTTTTTTCAAGATTTCAACACACCGCATTATTTCCCATTCTTTAGGCTACAAAAACCTATTTTTCCACATAATCTCCGCTCAATGTGGCGGCCATACACTACCGTACTGGACGGGCCTGTATGACCGCAAGGTACCACTCTACTGGTCGACCGAGCGAGGTGGCGCAGTGGTTAGCACACTGGACTCGCATTCGGAAGGACGACGGTCCAATCCCCCGTCCGGCCATCCTGATTTAGGTTTTCCGTGATTTCCGTAAATCGCTCCAGGCAAATGCCGGGATGGTTCCTTTGAAAGGGCTCGGCTGACTTCCTTCCCTAATCCTATGAGACCGATAACCTCGCTGTTTGGTCTCTTCCCCCAAACAACCAACCAACCAATCGAAGTCGGAGCCAACGTCTTGCTGCATTAATAACCTCCCCGTGATGATGCTTCCCACAGAATGCATCGTTCATTGTGCCAAACAAATGGAAGTTACACCATGTGATCAAAAGTATCCAGACACCCCCAAAATCCGACCGAGGTGGCGCAGTGGCTAGCACACGACGGTTCAATCCCGCGTCCGGCCATCCTGTTCATATATGTGTGTGAAATCTTATGGGACTTAACTGGTAAGGTCATCAGTCCCTAAGCTTACACACTACTTAACCTAAATCATCCTAAGGACAAACACACACAGCCATGCCCGAGGGAGGACTCGAACCTCCGCCGGGACCAGCCGCACAGTCCATGACTGCAGCGCCTAGACCGCTCGGCTAATCCCGCACGGCCTGATTTAGGTTTTCCGTGATTTCCCTAAATCACTCCAGGAAAATGCCGGGATGGTTACTCTGAAAGGGCACGGCCGACGTCCTTCCCTGTCCTTCCCCAGTCCGATGAGACCGATGACCTCGATGTCTGGTCTCTTCCTCCAAACAACCCAACCCCAACACCCCCAAAAACATACGTTTTTCATAATAGGTGCATTGTGCTGCCGCCTACTGCCAGGTACTCCACATCAGCGACCTCAGTAGTCATAAGACATCATGAAAGAGCAGAATGGGGCGCTTCGCGGAACTGTCGGACTTCGAAAGTGGTCAGGTAATTGGGTGTCACTTGTGTCATACGTGTGTACGCGAAATTTCCACACTCCCAAACATCCCTAGATCCACCGTGATAGTGAGGTGGAAACGTGAAGAGACACGTACAGCACAAACGCGTACAGGCCGACCTCATCTGTTGACTGACAGAGACCGCCGACAGTTGAAGAGGGTTGTAATGGCTAAGAGGCAGACATCTATCCAGACCATCACACGGGAATTCTAAACTGTATCAGGATCCACTGCAAGTACTATGACAGTTAGGCAGGAGGTGAAAAAACTTGGATTTCGTCGTCGAGCGACTGCTCATAAGCCACACATCACGCCAGTAAATGCCAAACGACGCCTCGCTTGGTGTAAGGAGCTTAAACGTTGGACGATCGAACTGCGGAAAAACGTTGTGTGGAGTGACGAATGACGGTACACAATGTGGCAATCCGATGGCAGGGTTGGGTATGGCGAACACCCGGTGAATGTCATCTGCCAGCGTGTGTAGTGCCAACAGTAAAATTCGGAGGCGGTGGTGTTATGGTGTGGTCATGTTTTCATGGAGGGGGCTTGCACCCCTTGTTATTCTGCGTGGCACTGTCACAGCACAGGCCTTCATTGACGTTTTAAGCACCTTCTTGCTTCCCACAGTTGAAGAGAAATTGGGGGATGGCGGTTGCATCTTTCAACATGATAGAGCACCTGTTCATAATGCACGTCCACTGGCGGAGTGGTTACACGACAATAACAGCCGTGTAATGCATTGGCCTGCACAGAGTCCTGACCTGAATCCTATAGAACGCCTTTGGGACGTTTTGGAACGCCGACTTCGTGCCAGGCCTCACCCACCGACATCGATACCTATCCTTAGTGCAGCAGTCCATGGAGAATGGGCAGCCGTTCGTTAAGAAACCTTCCAGCACCTGATTGGGAGGGGGGGGGGGTGTTGTCCTTAGCGTAAGTTAGTTTAAGTTAGATTAATTAGTGTGTAATCTTAGGGACAGATGACCTCAGCAGTTTGGTCCCATAAGACCTTACCACAAATTTTCCAATTATATTGCAGCCCGAGTCTGGTGACATTTGACAATGAGCGAAGTATCGAAAATGCCTCCCCCTGACGACTGTGGTAGAAATATAAATTGCCCACCTAAATCTATATCCTTCTTATGACTGGACATAATTTTCCACGTAAAATCTTTCATCCCCCTTATGGTTAC
Source organism: Schistocerca americana (assembly GCF_021461395.2). Lineage (NCBI taxonomy): Eukaryota > Metazoa > Arthropoda > Insecta > Orthoptera > Acrididae > Schistocerca > Schistocerca americana. The sequence goes on along the minus strand of NC_060130.1, from coordinate 894,902,202 downwards.
CTATGCGTTGAAATCGCAGTTTCCCACTTCAAATTTATACTTCCCTTACGTCCAGACATAGTCGTTTTCTATGCACATGTCGGAACATTGAGCACTGTAACTTTACACTACAACACATACACATTTCCGAGTATCGTTTATATGTGTATAGCATCAGAAAAAATTATGATGTGTCCACAGTCACAACAGCTAGGTGTCTCGATTCTCCTTAGTTCTAGGAAATTAAGTGACATTTAAGTCTTCCAGCCAGTTAGATTCCAGAACAGACTGCAGGTATTTTCAGTCAGCGCTTCCGTAAAGTGCCGTATTCCGCCAAGACTATAGAGTTGTAAAGCGCAGGTGTCCACAGCGCTCCAACAGACGAAAGTGTTGGATAAACATCACGATATAGGTTTGTGTAATGCAATTAATACCGCAGTCGATAGTGGAACAAAGAACATTTGAGGAAGTGCTTAGGGGAGCCGTTGAGAGGCCGTTTTGCCCGCCCTGTTTGTATACTATAGCAGATCCAGTGGAAACCTTGAATTGATATATTGAGTAGGTGTTTACGAAATGAATCTATCACCCCCTACACTCTAATATACTCCTCAATGCGTTGAAATCGCAATTCCCCACGTCTAATTTATCCTCCCCTTACGACTAGACATATGTATTTTTTTACTTGAATAGTAGTCTGATCACTTATCAAAATCGTCTGGTGGTATGTCCGAACATACACCACAGTAACTTTACGTTCAACGACCATAACATATGTGACTGTCATTTATAGGCCGGCCGGAGTGGCAAAGCGGTTCTAGGCGCTACAGTCTGGAACCGCGCGACCGCTACGGTCGCAGGTTCGAATCCTGCCTCGGGCATGTATGTGTGTGTTGTTCTTAGGTTAGTTAGGTTTAAGTAGTTCTAAGTTCTAGGGGACTGATGACCACAGCAGTTAAGTCCCATAGTGCTCAGAGCCATTTTTTAAAGTTTCTTACAGGTATATTTTTATCCTGCACAACGAAGGTGCTTGAGTGCCACCGAGTGTGTTGCCAAACTGGGGGCATCGACGGATCCTTTGCCGTTTTGTTCACGCACACGTTAATGTTGCACATGTCCCACGTTATCACTCTACAAGAGGGCTCGAAACAGGAGGGCTGAAAAAGCATTAACACCCTTTACTGCTTCGGATCTGTTTCACATTTCGTCCAATGATTTGAACGGTCCCTAGTGGTTCCAACCTGTGCACCTGAGTAAAGATTGTGGTCGCATTACACTCCAAAGGGGTCAGATCAGGTTCAATGAGGTTGCAGCTCCACGATGTCCTTTGAAGCGCCCAGGGGGTGGCAACAGTGTCGAATGTTGTCAAGAACTTCGTCTTGTCACACATCGCATTACAAACTGTTGTTTCCGACACGCGAAATGTGTGGGAATCTAGGCCCCAGGGTAAGTGGTGATTCATTGGCGCACTTTAGGCCACACCCTGGGGCCTTTTCGTGTAGCTTGTCAGCAACTTTGACATCAATTCAGCCTCGTGGCTGCTCTAGCGCCTGACGGTTAGGCAAGCCCTTCGACACTCTTTAGGTGGGGCTTGCCCACCTTCAGGCGCTAGACAGCTAAGATGCTGAAACGGTGTTTAAGTTTCTTGCCGGCCGGAGTGGGCGAGCGGTTCTAGGCGCTACAGTTTGGAACCGCGCGACCGCTACGATCGACGGTTCAAATCCTGCCTCGGGCATGGATGTGTGTGATGTCCTTAAGTTAGTTAGGTTTAAGTAGTTTTAAGTTCTAGGGGACTGATGACCTCAGACGTTAAGTCCCATAGTGCTCAGAGCCATTTTGTCATTTATAGGTGTACAGCGTCTGAGAAAATTGTGGTATGTCCACACTCGCACCTGCTGGGTGTCGTTTCGGATGGCCTACCGTAGCTTCCGAGTAGCAAAACCCTCCCGGCACATCGTCGTTAACACTTCTTCGTCGAGGAATAACGGATTTAATTACAATTAAAAAGCCTTCGCATCTTTTATTTATGTTGGGTACGTTCTTGCACAGTACATCTAAATCTACATACATACTCCGGAAGCCACCGTACGGTGCGTAGCGGAGGGTGCCATTCCCAGAAGTAGTTGTTTCGTTTCCTGTTTCGCTCACTGATAGAGCGAGGGAAAGACGACTGTCTATATGCCTCCGTATGAGCCCTAATTTCTCGTATCTTATCTTCGTGGTCCCTGTGTGAAATGTATGTTGGCGGTAATAGGATCGTTCTGCAGATAGCTTCCAATGCAGGTTCTCTAAACTTTCTCAATAGTGTTCCGCGAAATGAATGTCTTCTTCCCTTCAGTGATTCCCACTTGAGCTCCCGAAGCATATCCGTAACGATTCATGCTGATCGAACCCTCCGGTAACAAATCAAGCAGTTCGCCTCCGAATTGTTCGATATCTTCTTTCAATTCGACCTTGTGCCGACCCAAACACTCAAGCAATACTCAAGAATAGGTCGCTCTAGCATCCTATACGCCGTCTCCTTTGCAGATGAACCACACTTTCCTAAAGTTCTCCCAACAAAACAAAGTCGACCATTCGCCTTCCCTGCCACAGTCGTCACATGCTCGTTGCATTTTATATCGCTTCGCAAAATTACGCCCAGATATTTAAACGACGTGACTGTGTCCACCAGGACATTGCTAATGCTGTACCCGAGCATTACGGGTTTGTTTTTCCTACTCATCCGCATTAACTTACATTTTTCTACATTAAGTGCCAGCTGCCATTCATCACAGCAACTAGAAATTTTGTCTAGGTCATCTTGTATCAACCTACAGTCGCTTATCTTCGACACCTTCCTGTACACCACAGCATCTTCGGCGAACAACCGCAGACGGCTGCCCACCCTGTCTGCCAGATCATTTTTTTTTTTAAATTTATGAATTTGGCCAGCTATGGACCACATAAAACTTAAGACTTACGGTGTTTCTTTTTCTTCCGTTCTTCTCTGTATTTCTTCATTTTCTCGCCAACTGCTCGTCTCTGCTCATCTGTCTTGGGTCGAGGTTTTGGTTCATCTTCTTCATAGTTTGCGTTTTCTATCAGTAGCCTGAAGTGATTCCTGTCACGTATTATTTCTTCTCTAACACCTATTTTGTTGGTGCCTTTCTTTACTGCTTCTATCCATCCTTCAGTTTTTTTCAGCTTACTAAAGTAATTAAAAATTTTCTTTGTAATCTGTGTTTCTTGTATTCTTTTTAAAAGTCCGTAAAATTTTAGCCGTCTCTTCCTCATTGTATCTGTGATCTTTTCTGTATTTTTGTATAAGTCTTCAAAATGGCTCTGAGCACTATGGGACTTAACATCTGTGGTTATCAGTCCCCTAGAACTTAGAACTACTTAAACCTAACTAACCTAAGCACATCACACACATCCATGCCCGAAGCAGGATTCGAACCTGCGACCGTAGCAGTCGTGCGGTTCCGGGCTGTAGCGCCTAGAACCGCAAGGCCACCGCGGCCGGCATAAGTCTTCATTTCTCCTTTTAATCCACCTATTTTCCTTGTTTTTCTCAGGACCTAGAATTTTTCTTAGTATTAATCATTTATGTATATAGAAAATGGCAACGGTCCAATCACACTTCCCTGCGGCACTCCTGATGTTACTCCTGTCTCCGATGAACACACGCGGTCGAGGACAATATGCTGGATTCTATTACTTAAGAAGTCTTCGAGCCAGCCACGTATCTGGGAGTCCATTCCACATGCACGTACACTATGTGATCAAAAGTATCCGGGCATCCCCAAAAACATACGTTTTTCATGTTAGGTGCAGTGTGCTGCCACCTGCTGCCAGGTGCTCCATATCAGCGACCTCACTAGTCATTAGACATCATGAGAGAGCAGAAGGGTGCTCCGCGGAACTCACGGAATTCGAGCGTGGTCAGGTGATTGAGTGTCACTTGCGTCATACGTCTGTACGCGAGATTTCCACACTCCTGAGCATCCCTAGGTCCACTTTTTCCGACATGATGGAGAAGTGGAAACGTGAAGGGACACGTACACCACAAAAACATACAGGCCGACAGTTGAAGAGGTTCGTAATGTGTAATAGGCAGACGTCTATCCAGACCATCACACAGGAATTCCAAACTGCATCAGGATCCACTACACGTACTACGACAGTTAGGCGAGAGGTGAGAAAACTTGGATTTCATGGTCTAGCGACTGCTCATAAGCCACACATCACGCCAGTAAATGCCAAATGACGTCTCGCGTGCTGTAAGGAGCGTAAACATTGGACCATTGAACAGTGGAAAAACGTTGTGTGGAGTGACGAATTACGGTACACAATGTTGCGATCCGATGGCAGGTTGTGGGAATGGCGAATGCCCGGTGAACGTCATCTACCAGCTTGTGTAGTGCCAACAGTAAAATTCAGAGGCGGTGGTGTTATGGCGTGGTCGTGTTTTTCATTGAGAAGGCTTGCACCCTTGTCGTTTTGCGTGATACTATCACAGCACAGGCCTAAATTGATGTTTTAAGCACATTCTTGCTTCCCATCGTTGAAGAGCAATGCGGGGATGGTGACTGCATCTTTCAACACGCTCGAGCCCCTGTTCATAATGCAGGGCCTGTGGCTGAGAGGTCACGCAACAATAACATCCCTGTAATGGACTAACCTGCACAGAGTCCTGACATGAATTCTATAGAACGACTTTGGGATGTTTTGGAACGCCGACTTCGTGCCAGCCCTCACCGACCGACATCGATAACTCTCCTCGGTGCAGCACTCCGTGAAGAATGGGCTGCCATTTCTCAGGAAACCTTCGAGCGCCTGATTGAACGTATGCCTGCGAGAGTGTAAACTGTCATCAAGGCTAAGGGTGGGCCAACGCCATACTGAATTCCAGCATTACCGATGGAGGGCGGCACGAACTTGTAAGTCATTTTCAGCCAGGCGGCCGGATACTTTTCATCACATAGTGTATAAGGTGAGATATCTGGGCTGTAGTGTGGATGAGGAAGAAGACCCTTGAGTACTACAACTGAGGGACGAGTGTGTTCAGTACTACCAGAAAAGATGTCGGGCTATGCAGCGAGGTCTTTGATTATGACCCGTCGATCATCGAATGACAGTGTTCGCACGTTCCAGCATTGCAGGAGCCACAGCTATGTACAGCCGGCTGGCACGTGAGAGATCGGTCAAGTTTTCGCGACCTTGTTGCGATGTTGACAGGCCTTTCGCCCAACGACTCACTGTGTTTTTGTTCACTGTCAGGTCTTCGCAGACATTCTGCAAGCGCCTATGAATATTTGCGATGCTCTGGTTTTCCGCCAAAAGAAATCCAATGACAGCTCTCTGCTTGGAACGCACCTCCGGTACAGACCCCACTTTGAAGGATGCGTACAGCGCCGTCACCTATCGGGACTTCATGAAACTATAGGAGCTGAAGCGGAAATATTCCACGATGTCCCGCAACAAATTTCGCATTTTTGCAGCCAAAACTGGCCGATAAAAAAAATTGTTGCATTAGTTATTGAATGCTGCTCGTACGTATTGCATGTGGAGGTAATTCATCACTGTGTGTTTCGCGTTGTACGTTATAGTGATTACATATTATGCGCTCTTCAGTTGTTGTGAAGGCATTTTAACAGAAACAAGGCAATTGTGATAACAAACTCATTAATTACAGAATTACTCTGTGACGAGCCACTAGGGACAATGTATCCTTTGTACCAAAATATCGCTGAACAACCTCCGAAATTTTGTAGGCGGAGTTCGAGCTCACCTGTTTTACACATCGATCATCCAAGAAGTCAGAATTTTCGTGATGACTGTTATCTGATAAACTTACACCGAATTTAAAAGGAACAGTAAATAGAATTGACAAAAATCTTTGATCATACTAATGATGGAATGGAAAATAAACTGAACTCCGAAATGTTAATTTCAGTATTCAAATATTGTTTCAGTGAAGAAGATTCCACTGTGATCCCTCTTTTCGGCAGTCTCTCGGACGCAGAAATTGCAGACGTAGAGATAAATAATAACAAAAACAAGAACTTAAGTCCCACTACAGAAGAAAAGCCTGTGGACTCACTTCGGCACCTGTCACACTGTATCGGTTGTGGGAAGGTTCTAACTCATCTCCGTTTATTGTAGTCCTCTAGGACGGCGGAACACCCCATATATAAGGGACGAGATGTAAGACCTTGCCATTTCTGACAAGGATCGGAGGAAAGATGTAAAATGAACTATAGATTTGTTTCGCTCAAGTCCGTTTAGTGTAGAATTATGTGGTATGTGCTGTGTTCACGTATGATGATTCTCTTGGGAATCGAACAGCTCATCTACGAGAATGACACGAATTTCACGATAGTGAATAGTTTCATGAAGTTAACGATAGATGGGGTCGCTATACGTAGCCTTCAAAATGGCGTCTGGAACGGAGGTGCGTTCCAAGCAGAGAGCTGTCATTGGATTTCTTTTGGTGGTGCTTTTTAATCAAAGGGCGTAAAACAAAATCAGGCTCATGAATTGCAGAGGACTCATACATCGCTGATACGTGCCACGATTACCAATTCAAATTCGACAGAATGAAAATAACAGAGCCGAAATGGAATTAAATTTAGCTTAGCTGAACGAAACTGGAACAACCAGCCATCACACAGCTTGTCTTGGCATGGAGGACAGACACAAAATTCAGTACAATCACACAGTGCACTAACGAAACTGCAGCGGAGAGGATAACAAATTGGAAAGTAGAGTTGGTCGTAACTTGAGTAATCTTGTCATAACTGGACAAAACTAAGCAGAAAAAGTGAAAAACATGATCGAAAATCATCGGTCTTCTGTGGACCGTACAGTTCGGAGGGTTCTTTAGCGAAGCAAAGCAAGAAAGAAAATAACACGAAAGCAGCCATATGACAATAGTGAGAAAACAAAGGGTAAACAAATCTGGAGTATGAGGTATAATTACGAGAGAAGAAAAGGTAAAAGGGCTATGGCTTACCGTCTGGTCAACAATAAGGTCATTAGAGATGGAGCTCGGACTGAACATTTACAACAATTTCAACTGAGCTGAAGTCAGTGTTTCGCACTTATTAAGATATATTTGAGTATTTCAGTTTCATTTTATTTTTCAAAATTCAAATGCTGGTAAGAGACTATTATCTTACTCTTACTGTATTAGCAGATTTAAAATTTATGTATTTTCCTTTCAGATTTTACGATAAACTGAATACATACGCGGAAAAACGGGCTTACCCTCAATTGTAAAAGCTTAGAGATAAGTGCTGCCATTTGTTGCTGGGTACGGGAGCTATCAAAATTGACGTTGGTCTCACCCCAAAATATCACTTAGGGATGAGACCAATGCCAATTTTTATAGTTCTCGTACCCAGCAACAAATTGCAACAGATATATCTAAGCTTTTACATTTGAGGGTTAGCCCGTTTTTCCGCGCATGTCTTCAATTATACTTTGGTATCTACGAGAGTAGTGAATTAAGAAATCAAGAATCACTCTTGCTGTCGAAATGTGTCGCTTCGATTCTGGGATTCAACCTGTGGCCCATTCTAAAGGCGTGTACCTGTATCCATTCAGTTAGCAGTTGTCATTCAATCCATGTCTCCCAAAAGACTTTGTCATACTCACGTTGCTAGGTAAAGTGTTATCAGCTATTTAACATCCTTACATATCCTGTTTCACTACTTTGGATTTAACTAACAGAACTCGAAAGTTTTATCTTTGTAAACACTTCCGCGCTGCAGCTTTCCGTTTTCAGAAGAATACTCCGCTTCCCAATAATCCTGACGTTGTCGAATGGTTCAGGGTAAGGGGGGCGTACGTGCTTGCCCTCGCTGATTCGGTAATGATGACAGGGTGTGTGGAACATGGCTAGGACTTCAAAGAGGAAGACGCAACTCCCAACAGTTTTCGAGAAAATCGAGTTTCAAAGTTTTAAGAATGCTATATATACTATTGTGTGGTCGCTAACAGGCCAGGAGTCCGTAGCCAAATAATTAAGTGCTCAGTTTCATAACAACCAGGGCTGTGGATCGGATGTGCTTGCTGGTGCTTATTTTCTTGTTTTTAAAATTCTGACGTAACTCTAACAACAGATTTATTATGACTGTCCAAATTAACGGTATTTAGTGATTCACTTATTATTTGCGTCTGGAACGGAGGTGCGTTCCAAGCAGAGAGCTGTCATTGGATTTCTTTTGGTGGTGCTTTTTAATCAAAGGACGTAAAACAAAATCAGGCTCATGAATTGCAGAGGACTCATACATCGCTGATACGTGCCACGATTACCAATTCAAATTCGACAGAATGAAAATAACAGAGCCGAAATGGAATTAAATTTAGCTTAGCTGAACGAAACTGGAACAACCAGCCATCACACAGCTTGTCTTGGCATGGAGGACAGACACAAAATTCAGTACAATCACACAGTGCACTAACGAAACTGCAGCGGAGAGGATAACAAATTGGAAAGTAGAGTTGGTCGTAACTTGAGTAATCTTGTCATAACTGGACAAAACTAAGCAGAAAAAGTGAAAAACATGATCGAAAATCATCGGTCTTCTGTGGACCGTACAGTTCGGAGGGTTCTTTAGCGAAGCAAAGCAAGAAAGAAAATAACACGAAAGCAGCCATATGACAATAGTGAGAAAACAAAGGGTAAACAAATCTGGAGTATGAGGTATAATTACGAGAGAAGAAAAGGTAAAAGGGCTATGGCTTACCGTCTGGTCAACAATAAGGTCATTAGAGATGGAGCTCGGACTGAACATTTACAACAATTTCAACTGAGCTGAAGTCAGTGTTTCGCACTTATTAAGATATATTTGAGTATTTCAGTTTCATTTTATTTTTCAAAATTCAAATGCTGGTAAGAGACTATTATCTTACTCTTACTGTATTAGCAGATTTAAAATTTATGTATTTTCCTTTCAGATTTTACGATAAACTGAATACATACGCGGAAAAACGGGCTTACCCTCAATTGTAAAAGCTTAGAGATAAGTGCTGCCATTTGTTGCTGGGTACGGGAGCTATCAAAATTGACGTTGGTCTCACCCCAAAATATCACTTAGGGATGAGACCAATGCCAATTTTTATAGTTCTCGTACCCAGCAACAAATTGCAACAGATATATCTAAGCTTTTACATTTGAGGGTTAGCCCGTTTTTCCGCGCATGTCTTCAATTATACTTTGGTATCTACGAGAGTAGTGAATTAAGAAATCAAGAATCACTCTTGCTGTCGAAATGTGTCGCTTCGATTCTGGGATTCAACCTGTGGCCCATTCTAAAGGCGTGTACCTGTATCCATTCAGTTAGCAGTTGTCATTCAATCCATGTCTCCCAAAAGACTTTGTCATACTCACGTTGCTAGGTAAAGTGTTATCAGCTATTTAACATCCTTACATATCCTGTTTCACTACTTTGGATTTAACTAACAGAACTCGAAAGTTTTATCTTTGTAAACACTTCCGCGCTGCAGCTTTCCGTTTTCAGAAGAATACTCCGCTTCCCAATAATCCTGACGTTGTCGAATGGTTCAGGGTAAGGGGGGCGTACGTGCTTGCCCTCGCTGATTCGGTAATGATGACAGGGTGTGTGGAACATGGCTAGGACTTCAAAGAGGAAGACGCAACTCCCAACAGTTTTCGAGAAAATCGAGTTTCAAAGTTTTAAGAATGCTATATATACTATTGTGTGGTCGCTAACAGGCCAGGAGTCCGTAGCCAAATAATTAAGTGCTCAGTTTCATAACAACCAGGGCTGTGGATCGGATGTGCTTGCTGGTGCTTATTTTCTTGTTTTTAAAATTCTGACGTAACTCTAACAACAGATTTATTATGACTGTCCAAATTAACGGTATTTAGTGATTCACTTATTATTTGCGTAATATTCAGCCTGAAAAAGAGGAAACAAAATACGAGTATTTTTGTAAGGACATTGGAAATAAAGAAGGATACACGACTATTTTGAATCAAATCAGTGTATTCTTTTTATTGACATTATTGTACCTGTATTTGCGACGCGTATGGAGCACTGCACGAATTGGGATACCACTGATCGTAGAAACATGTTAAACAATAATTATTGTGGTGTACAGCACACGTAATGAACGCCGAATTTTTGCATGAGCTGGTTTTTTCTATGTATCTACTGCAAAACAAACTTTGTTTACGATCATGAACGGTTCTTGGCCATCACACAGTTTCGTGACGTACCACGCATAGCTGATCATATTACCGAATACTGGGGCAGACAACTGATCGTTTTCGATTGATTGAATTTTTATGCAGTCTTCTCTTGATGATGTACGAGCAATTTTTTAGTCGCTTTATAAGGTTTTTCACTTGCCTGTAAAAATAAACGTCGCAGGACTGAACCAACGGAGTACATTTTGGAGGAATGATTTTACTACTGTACGTTGGTGGACCCCTCTATCTTGAAAAATTTCGTCGTACAAAACCAGATTCGTTTGCCCTCCCCAGAATCGAAGATAAAAAGAAATGGTTCCTTTCTTACGTATGGCTTCAAGACGTCAATTACTCGTAGATTTGTGCTGTATGGTACTGTTGTGAGTTTGCCGGACTCTAAAGATGTTATAACGTTTTTGTATTTGTGTGCGTACTCATTAGCTGCTTTTTGCACTCTTGGTCCAAGTGAGGCAGTAGTCTCTTGTAAGCAAATGAAGACCCACGGTACTAATTTACTAGATAAGGTGACAGCATATTGTGCATTGTACGAATGTGTCACCTTGTGCATATTCTTTCGTTCCAGAAGAACCACTTTTGTTCCACGTTCGGCGAGAGTTCTCTCATAAATTGATTGATATTTGCGCCCTAGAACAAACATTACAAATTAGCATCATATGGTCTATAAAAATAGTATTCCAATTGATGTAAATGGAAAAGGTACTTTTATGTGTAATTGCTGTTTGTTTGGTGTTAATAACAAAATGCTCGTCGTATTCTGGTATGAGGGCTCGAGTCTGCATTCGGAAATTTGCTGCTGCATCGAGGACTGGCTGAAGTGAAGCGCTTTCCCTCTCGGATACAACTCTGACTATTTTTCTCTGACGAATCCGATATCTTCGTTTGAAGAGCACTGCCCACGAATCAGAAGCTTGAAAATTTAAATCATGAAACTGGTTTGCAGCAGCAAGAGCCCATTGCTGTAGGCTTCTCGTCGTCACCTGATGATTACGTTCTTGAGCATCTATGAAACGATTGTAGCTCCACGAATGAGTTGTTTTAAGTTGTTCATGCCTTGCTTCACATATCCTTCCCATCTTTTCGAATCTTTCATGCTTTTGAGGCGTGAAACTCCCCTTCTACGAAGAGTGGCCAAACTCCATCCTGGATGCTCTCTTGCTGGATTGACGATCCTAATCTTATAATACAGGGGAACGTCATCGCTGTCCATTTTTGACTGCTTCTCTTCGGCCTCGCAATCGTCTGAAGAAGATGAAGTGACTTCTTCAGTTTCTTCAAACACATCCTCTTCATCGATGTCTTGGTGGGCAATTAGTTCATTTTGTATCACGACTTGTTTCCCGCTAGCATTTCGAAAATTCTGCGACATATTTCTTCTCCAGTTTCCATCTGTTGTTGTGTTATTACTGCACAAGGTTTCGAAGCGATGAGATTCTCTGGAGAACGAACGGTTCACTGCGCAAAAATGCCGGTTTTAATCATAATCTTGAAACTTTATTGTAAACCGATTCGGCTTAATCAGGTTCACGTTCTCTTGCTGTCGAAGTACCAGGCACATCAATACATTTACTCGCAACATCAGACATCTTGGAGAGTTGATATGTAATTATCCCGAGGGATAAAATACGAATGAAAGATTCTTTGTGTTTGTAACCACTGTTCGCCGGCCTTTGCGGCCGAGTGGTTCTAGGCGCTTCAGTCCGGAACCGCGCTGTTGCTACGGTCGCAGGTTCGAATTCTGCCTCGGGCATAGGTGTGTGTGATGTCCTCACGTTAGTTACGTTTAAGTAGTTCTGAGTCTAGGGGACTGATGACCTCAGATGTTAAGTCCCATAGTGCTTAGAGCAGTTTCAACCATTTTGTAAACGCTGTTCCCTTTCTCCCTCCACCAACCGAAAGTTACTTGTGCACATTCAGCTGTTTCTGGTGGGTCAAAACTACCAGCAGGATTACCGGGAAAATAGGTTCATACGGAGAGTCGTACCACATCTGTACCTATACCGAGAAAATGGTATCATGATGGGTTGAAACGTACCTGCAGGAATACGTCTATAACGGTAAACTACTTCCAAAATGTTAGAAGAAATCCCGAATTTTCAAGGTGAAGATTATGTTACCAATAAATGACTCTATCGATACTGATAACTTGCCCAATCATAATAAATATGTTATAAGAATTACGTGGGATCAAAGAAAAAGAATGCACTAGTGGCAGCGAGATCAGATCCAAAGCTCTTCATCTTATGAATCTGAGGGCTAACTCGGTCGGCTACGGACTCCTTGGCTAGTAGAGCCCACACATAAATATATTTACATGCCTAAAACTTTCAAACTTAATTCTCTCAAAAATGGTTCAAAGTTGCGCTTTCCTGTTTACATATGTTGAAGTCGTAGCCATGATCTACACATTCTATCAATACGAATCAAATTGGTGAGGTCAAGTACGTATGGTCTCCTTGTGAGTTACCGGCGTTTATATGCAAGCCGGTGGTGACGGTGACCAACTTAGAATGTGTTGCGGCTCCTTAAACTGAGCCATACAGTGAAAGTCCGCGAGGAGCTGCCACAGACGACAAAGACCCGTTTTCGTTCTAAATCTAGCAGCACATTCAGCAAACTGGTGTTGCCCACATGTAGTCCTGCCCTGTACTCAGTGCCACTGAAATGACAAATGGGAATAAGAATAAGAAGGCGTATGAGTAAGAAAAACCCCATGCGATGGGTAGTCATAATGTTTTAATTATCATCTAGAAAAATTAAAGTTACGTAATCCCTTTTTCGCAGGTAAATGTCTGCAATGTCGTCACACGTCGATTTATTTGCTCCGCAGTACCGAAGCACGCCACCAGAGGACCAAAAACAAAATGGCATAACCCATCCATCGATTATCACGTGGTAAGTTGTTTCCAGAAACAAACAGCTAAAGAAATCACCTAGGTTGGCCTGACACAGCTGCCATTGACCCTGTGAGAGGTGGCAGAATCGTGTATTGATTTTGCACCCTGTATAGCCGCCCATAACCTACAAATTTCATCCTGTATTCTTCCCACTATACTGCGTACACACTATAAGTAAAACTGCTTTACTTGCTATCCTTCCTGGTGCCGCAGTTTTAATGGCCAACAATAAGTAAGCGAAATAACTGGTATGACAAAAGCCGAATAATTTCAAATAATTTTACATTGTAGCCAAAAATATCCTTTATGTTACAGGTGAGTAGTAGGGTAAATTCCCAACACCCCCCCTTCCCCCTTGCCGATACAAGCACACTTTTGACATAAAATTAATAGAGTAATTAATTAAATTGATCAATTAACGCCCCCGCCCCTTCTGGGTAATCCCCCCCCTTCACTTCCCCTCCCCCACGCCTTCCCTCCCCCCCCCCCCCCAAATTGATTGGAAAATCGCTCAGTCTGTGCAGAGCTGTTGGTGTTGAAGGTGCAAGTGTTACCCTATCCAGGAACTACATGTCCTAATTACGTAATTACACTGCTGCAGATTGGAGCTGTTGTCTTGTTGGAAGGTTTTTGCGTGTGTGCTCACGTTGACGTGCACAATGCCACCACCAGAGGACATTCCATCCCCCACTCTTCACCCCCTCCCTCTCAACCACTCACAGTAAAAATTGATGGGAAAAGTTTCTCAGCTGGTCCACTGGAAGGATCACAAGACAGGAAATTAACTACATTGCAGAGGGTATAATAATACATTGTTTATTTACAAAACTCTTTTCAGCGGTTGGATATCTCTTTTATTTAGGAGAAAAAGATCATCATTCTCTGCTGTTTTGGGAGATTCAGGTCTTGTAAAATACATCAGAAAAAAGGTAATTAAATGCGTAAATAGATAACTTTTTTCCAATCGCACAAGGAATACCAAAATGAAATCGACGTCAACATAACTCGCTGCACGTAATTACACTGTTACAGTTCGCACTCAGTATATCTGGTGGAAAAACCACTTTCCGATTGCACACATTCGCTTCTTCGTGAACACCATCCGCAGACTACCGGGCGATGACGAGATCGCGTCCACAAGCACGCTGAACAGCGGGCAGCGACTATGGGAGTGCTGGACTGCTATCGGTAGCAGCATCCGGTCGCCTGTTGCTTGATCCCCGAACAAAGCACCGGGTGCCGGCGTCCCTCTGATACCGGACTCACTTCTTATTTTGTTCTCAAACACACACGTTCCATATCAGGTCAGTAGAAGTAGCTGCCCTATGTGCTCGCCCTGCTGTGCAGGTACTGACTGAGTTAGTTCACATTACCACCAGCAGAGGATGATGGGGGAAGCAACCTTCCAACCCCTTCTCCCTACAATCCTTCCTCCCTTCCTCCTCGCCCCACCGGTTACTTCCTATCGACCAAAATATCATCTGGCAGCAACTCTTTGATATTGAAATATTGAAAGTCCTGTCGTAACACATGCTCTCTCTCTCTCTTTTCGCCGGCCGCTGTGGCCGGGCGGTTCTAGGCGCTTCTGTCCGGAACCGCGCTGCTGCTATGGTCCCAGGTTCGAATCCTGCCTTGGGCATGTATGTGTGTGATGTCCTTAGGTTAGTTAGGTTAAGTAGTTCTACGTCTAGGGGACTGATGACCTAAGATGTTAAGTCCCATAGTGCTTAGAGTCATTTGAAACATTTCAAGATCCTGCAACTGCCCGATTTCCAAACCCAACTCTTCCCCCTTCCGGATGTTTTCCTTGCATCCTGTTGGTGGATACTGACACAGGCAGATCGTTTGGTAGGAAGTCCACTACATCGGGGGTAGATGAAAGTTTCAAATTTCAGCTCAGTTGCAGTATGTCCTTAAACAGTTTGCAGAAGATCGGGGCAGAGGTTTAACTGGAGTGCTCACAATACCACTATCGGAAACAATAACTTGATCAATTGGGAATTTTACGTCACTATTGATTTTTAAACCACTTTTTAATCTCTAAGTTGGTTCTCTCAACTTCATCAGTACGAAGAATGAGGAGGAGAAGGAGGAGGAAGTGGAGGAGGAGGAGGAGGAGGATGAGGAGAAGGAAGAAACTACCACATGATAGGATAGTAACAACAACAATACAATTCCCACCATTCCGCTGCAAGAGAATTAAGAAGCAGTAACCACCGCAAACTTAAACCACTTTCCATTCCATAGTAGTAGTTACCACGGTTAGATGTTGGAGATCGCTGTAACATTTGTGCATCCCGCACGCTCATGTCCGGATGTCTACACACACTGCCCAAGGCCAGAGAGTCGCGAAGCACTAGTTGTCGCCGTGGACACGTGTCTCAACGATCGCGCGAGGTCTGTATTCGGACTCGGCGCAAAAAAAGAGGTCTGCCCGGTATTAGAGGGTGTCTAGGATGACCGAAGTGGTAGGAATTCGGGTGTTATCAATATGTCCAGTGGGAACACTTGTCCGTGGTCGACACTGAATCATCTCAAATATCCACGTAAAAATCGAAGACTAATCGCGATACATGCACATTCATGAAGGATCCCCAACACATACTGAGTATTAGTTCGCTATTCACTCACCCAGAGGGCGACATGGTTGTACCCTGCTTGCGTGTTAAGCCTGAAATAGACAATCATCCCCGTCACTTGCTACCTAAGCCGTACACCCGGATGGCGGACAGAGTCGTCATAGGAAACCAGCCACACGTTTATCAGTGTAATTACAATTAAATATTACGATTGCAGCCACAATCTGTTGACATTCGACAATGAACGAAGTATCGGAAATACCGCCTCCTGACGACTGTGGCTCCGGAAATATCAATTGCCCATGTAAATCTATATTCTTCTCATGACTGGACATAATTTTCCACGTAAAATCTTTCATCCCCCTTACGGCTATCGATATGTAAAATCGTAGCTTTCTATATCAAATCCATACCGCCCTTACGATCAGAGGTAGTCATTTTCTTTGCACATACCGGAAAACTGAGCACTGTAACTTTACACTACAACACATATACATTTCCGAGTATCGTTTATATGTGTATAGCGTCCACAAAATATTTGATATCTCTACACTCACACCGATTAGGTGTCTCGATTCTCCTCAGTTCTAGGAAATTATATGACATGTAAGTCTTCCAGCCGATCAGATGCCAGAACAAACTATAGATATTTTGAATCAGCGCTTCCGGGAGGTGCTGCATCCCACCAAGACTCTCTGAAACAATGTTGTAAAGCACAGGCGTCCTGCATTGTGTGATAACCAACAGCGCTGTCACGGATGAAAGGGTTGGAAAAGACATCACCAATAAGGGTTGGAGTACCCCAATCAACATCGCAGTCGATAGTGCGACAAAGAGCATGTGAGGATCTGCTTGGAGGAGCCGATGAGAGGACATTTTGTCTATTCATTGTATTACAGATGTATTGCCCGCCCTCCTTGTGCACTATGTCAGATCCAGTTGAGCCCTAGCATTGACGTATTGAGCAGGTGTTTACGAAATAAACCTATCACCCCTTATGCTCGGCTATATTCGTCAGTACGTTGAAATCACAATTCACCACGTCTTATCTATCCTCCCCTTACCACTAGACATATGTACTGTTTTTATATGGCCGGCCGGTGTGGCCGAGAGGTTCTAGGCGCTACAGTCTGGAACAGCGCGACCGCTACGGCCGCAGGTTCGAATCCTGCCTCGGGCATGGATGTGTGTGATGTCCTTAGGTTAGTTAGGTTTAAGTAGTTCTAAGTTCTAGGGGACTGATGACCTCAGATGTTAAGTCCCACAGTGCTCAGAGCCATTTGAACCATTTGTTTTTATATGAATAGTGGTCGGGTCACTTCCCACAAACGTCTGTTGATATGTCGGAACGTAAGCCACAGTAACTTCACATTCAATCAGCATAACATTTCTGACTATCATTTATAGTCGGCCGCGGTTTCCGAGCGGTTCAGCCGGCACGGTAGCTCAGCGTGTTCGGTCAGAGAGCTGGTTGGCCTCTGCAATTAAAAAAAAAAAAGAAAAAAACTGAGTGGAAGATTCAACAAACGAACTTGAACGGATATCACGTGACGTCCGCAACGACTTAACGCAACGATAAAAAAAAGCGGTTCTAGGCGCTTCAGTCGGGAACCGCGCTGCTGCTACGGTCGCAGGTTCGAATCCTGCCTCGGGCATGGATGTGTGTGATGTCCTTAGGTTAGTTAGGTTTAAATAGTTCTAAGTCTAGGGGACTGATGACCTCAGATGTTAAGCCCTATAGTGCTTAGAAATTTAAAAAAATTAAAAAAATATTTCGTTAAACTGCCCTTAGAATAAGCCACCGACCATGAAGGTTGATGGCAGGAATATCATCGTCTTTCAACAAACATGTCAATCCAGTTAGATTCTTGAGCGAGGAAGTGAGAGCATTTTATATTTTCTTGTTAGTGAAAGTAAACTTTGCTTGCACAAGATTTTTGTTGCGTACTTCAAGGCAACGGTTGAAGTCGATAGATTAAGGGTAAGTTTGACACTGCATGTAATCTTATTAACCTTAATAGGTCCAACGTAGACAAAGTCATATCTAATGCAATTTTATGTAAGAAAATTCTGTCCTTAAACCAGTAACGTCTGCGGCAAATTTGATTTTTTTTCGTTTTTCTTCCAAAACCTATAACCTGTGTTCAAGAATTCAACTGAAGGGACTGTAATATAAATTGTTACTTAAGTACATTAAAGGACATTTATAAGCAAAGTATAAAATGTATATGTATGTTCGAATTTAGTCATCTTTCTACTCATCGTTCGTTCATGTGTTTTGTCTTTAGATGGTTGGAATTTATGAAAAAAGTGAAAGCAGGCAATATTTCTGAAGCGGCCATGAGATTAGCAGGCCGGCCGGGGTGGCCGTGCGGTTCTAGGCGCTACAGTCTGGAACCGAGCGACCGCTACGGTCGCAGGTTCGAATCCTGCCTCGGGCAAGGATGTGTGTGCTGTCTTTAGGTTAGTTAAGTTTAATTAGTCCTAAGTTCTAGGCGACTGATGGCCTCAGAAGTTAAGTCGCATAATGCTCAGATCCATTTGTAGCCATTTGAGATTAGCGGTGACAGAACGTGAACAACAAGCCACCCAGGGCAGAAAAGAAATACTTTATTCAGAAATATGGACGTTCCGCGTAAAAACTATTTTATAAAAAAGTGGTCAAGCGAAAACACATGATAAAACTCTTCAGATAAACCGCAGAAGGAAAGTAGGCATTCCTAAGAAAATTCTTCAACATGAAGAAGATGAAGATGAGGACGGCCGGTGTCTTAGGTGTCTCAAACTATTTTCTTACGACAGCCCACATTATGAATTTATTCAGTGCACAAGTTGTAAGCGGTGGACACATCTACCATAGGTTAAAATAGCGTGAAATCTTTTTTTATGAATGGTTGAACTGAGAATTCTGACAAACACAAAAAATTTGGGCATACCTTTCTGTCAAACTGTTATTATAGCAATGATAATAGAAATTATGATCGTAGTTTTTGTCATAAAGCTGTAGCAATTTGTTTTAAAATAAACTGAGAGTGTTAAAGACTATATATTTTCAATTAAATAACCAATGTCGTAACTAAATTAAATGACAAAATACATGGACCACCTTGCCTCAGCTGCTGGGGCAACTAGATGTAAAGAAGGTGAAATAATGTACATGTCTGCACATGAAAAGATCAATGGAAACAAAATATGAGTTGGAAAAAAATAAAAAAAAGCAGTGGGCCAATAAGTCCCGATCTCCCCTAGGTGAAAATTTAGGTTCCGATGAGCAAACACCTATATGTTTGACACAATCGATTAAGTGTAGAACGAGTGCATGTAATCGATCTCAGAGTGACAAACGGAACTCAGAATTGGACAGAATTATATCACAAGCTGTACTTCTGACCCGCCAGGGTAGCTGAGAGCGCTAACGCGCTGCTTCCTGGACTGGGGTTGGCGCGCCGGCCCTGGATCGAATCCGCCCGGTGGATTAACGACGAGTGCCGGCCAGCCTGGATGTGGTTTTTAGGCGGTTTTCCACATCCCACTAGGTGAATACCAGGCTGGTCCCCATGTTCCGCCTCAGTTACACGGTTCGCAGACATCTGAACACATTCGCACTATTCCATGGATTACACTCGACGCAGACAGTTGGGGTGCACTACTTCTGTTCCGGGGGGCACAGGGTGGCGGCAGGAAGGGCATTTACCATTAACATGCCAAATCCGATTAACGATGGCTGAACCTGCGTAACTGCGGGCCAAGGCTCAAGCAATAGAATATCACAAGCTGTACTTCTGAAGATCCTGGCCAGGTCGTCGAACAAGTCAGAGCAAGTTGAAGCTGACTTCCAGTGACCTGACCTTTTTACGATGGCGACGCCGACACTGGTGTCGGTTTCTCTGGATTGCCATTCACAGTCCTTGCCGCTGCGTCTTCGCTAATGAATGGCTCGCCGCGGATGGACGACAGTTCCCGTCTGTCTGCGGCCTCTAAATGAACTGTTGGTGGTCGGTAGGCCGTAGTGAAGGTAATGTGGTCCATGAGGTGTTGACAGCAGCTCCTGTTGCCTCGACTGTTGTCATTTCCTGCAGATGCATCTGGTGATGCCACGGGCATGTTTTTATACACAATGGCTTATCAAAAAGTTTCCGTTCGAAGGCCGTACAATTCGGAATCGGTATGCCAATCATGTAAAATCGCCTTGAGCATTGAGACAATTACCTCACAGACGCACTTGGTTGAAGATATCGGTTTGATAAAACACCGTGTCCTACTGCGTGAAAACGTCCGTAACTACCTGCTGCACAACCGCGTCCGACAGGAATTTTCAGGGCCGTTTTTATGGGACAAAAGGCGTGATAATAGCATGGGGGGAGATCAGAACTATAGGGCGGCTGCTCGAGTGTCTCATACTTATGTTGGGCGTCACTTCTGCGCTACGAAATTTGCGATATGTGGACGTGCATTATCATGAAGCAGCAGCACCCTTTGTCGAAATTTGCATCCCACAACCGTGGCTTTCGACAGACATGCTGCCCCATACACATTCTTCATTCTCCCATGGATGTCTACCGGTGTCTGTCCTTCGGCAGACAAGAAAACCACACTGGTCCTGTTTGGACGCATTTGGTAATCACGTCGATATAGCTCACGTTTCCGCATTTACCGCACGCACATAAGAAAGACACGAACGCAACACTAATATCTTGCCTACATGTCGGTGGTTATATACCCGCATCGATGATACGATTATGCCTGACTTGAGGTAAGTTTCACGAGAAAAATGTCCACCGTCCCGTCACGTAGGAATTGGCAAAACCCACACTGCTATACAAAAGCTCCGTTTGCGTTTCAATCGCAAACTGTTATGCATGTACGTGCAAATTATCCAGATCGGTAGTAGTTCTGTTGGTGGGAAATTGCTTTACCAGTTCCTTGATATCTCGGCGCACTGACTTTCAGGCGAGGTTCTTTTCACTTCTAGATGCTGATTTAGCGTCACTTTTGAAGTTTCATGAGCGAAGAGGGCTACTTCATAACCTCGATTCTTCTACAAGAATAATAAAAATCCCATTTCTTAATGTCAGAATAATCCACAGAATTTATCGTCCTTTCAAGCGATGTTACACACTGTCATATTATATTATAGCGCCTGTGCATCTGCGGTAAATACCTGAGCTGAAGTACAATTAATGAAAATGCTCTTGCATTCCTTCCTATAATTTCTCAATTAATTCGTACCTTACCTGTAAAACAGCCTGTCAACTTGAGCGTTAGCATCGGTCCTCACAAACGAAAACAGGTGATTCAGTTACCGGGCGGTTAAAATTATTTAGGGGTAGGGGGAAGGCTACAGAAGTGACTGGAATACTGCAAATAAACTGAATTAATATCAGTATATAGTTCTCAATAACAATATACACTGGAGAGCCAAAGAAACTGGTACACCTTCCTAATATCGTGCAGGGCCCCTGCGAGCACGCAGAAGTGCCGCAACACAACGTGGCATGGACTGGACTAATAATGTCTGAACTAGTGCTGGAGGGAAATGACACCGTGAATCCTGCAGGGCTGTCCCTTAGTCCGTAAGAGTACGAGGGGGTGGAGATCTCTTCTGAACAGCACTTTGCAAGGCTTCCCAGATATGCCCAATAATGTTCATGTCTGGTGAAATTGGTGGCCAGCGGAAGTCTTTAAACTTAGAAGAGTGTTCCTGGAGCCACTCGGTAGCGATTCTGGACGTATGGGGTGTCCCATTGTCCTGCTGGAATTGCGCAAGTCCGTCGGAATGTACGATGGACATGAATGGATGCAGGCGACGATACAGGATGCTTACGTACATGTCACCTGTCAGAGTCTTATCTAGACTTATCAGGGGTCCCATATCACTAAAACTGCACACGACCCACACCATTACTGAGCCTCCTCCAACTTTAACAGTCCCCTGTTGACATGCAGGGTAAATGAATTCATGATGTTTTCTCCATACCCGTACACGTCTATCCGCTCGATACAATTTGAAAAGAGGCTGGTCCGACCAGGTTATATGTTTCCAGTCATCAATAGTCCAATGACGGTGTTAATGGGCCCAGGCGAGGCGTGAAGCTTTGTGTCGTGCAGTCATCAAGGGTACACGAATGAGCCTTCGGCTCCCAAAGGCCATATCAATGAAGTTTCGATGAATGGTTCGCACGCTGACACTTGCTGATGGCCCAGCACTGAAATCTGCAGCAGTTTGCAAAAAATGGTTCAAATGGTTCTGAGCACTATGGGACTTAACAGCTGAGGTCATCAGTCCCCTAGAACTTAGAACTACTTAAACCTAACTAACCTAAGGACATCACACACATCCATGCCCGAGGCAGGATTCGAACCTGCGACCGTAGCAGTCGCGCGGTTCCGGACTGCGCGCCTAGAACCGCGAGACCACCGCGGCCGGCGCAGCAGTTTGCAGAATTCGTGATGACTGGGTGTTGTGTAATGTCCTTAGGTTAGTTTGGTTTAAGTAGTTGTAAGTTCTAGGGGACTGATGACCATAGATGTTAAGTCCCATAGTGCTCAGAGCCATTTTTAGTTTGCAGAATGGTTGTACTTCTGTCACGTTGAACGATTCTCTTCAGTCGTCGTTGGTCCAGTTCTTGCAGGGTCTTTTTCCAGCTGCAGCGATGTCGGAGATTCGATGTTTTACCGGATTCCTGATATTCACAGTACACTCGCGAAATGGTCGTAAGGGGAAAATCCCCACTTCATCGCTACTTCGGAGATGCTGCGCCCCGTCGCTCGTGCGCCGACTATAACGGCTACTTGGGGTTTCCTATCGTGGGGTTTCCTACAAGGGTGCAGAAGTTAGCGAATCTGTCCCGAGCAACCGGTTCCCTAACGAGGTGTTTGCGAACTGAGCCGCCCCCACTGCTTGTCTACCCCAGTCGCTCACCCTCAGTGCAGGTGTTGTCACCGTTTCTCAGACTGTGTCGTCGTCGATAGCTTTCGTTTAGTGCGTTTTCCTATACGACTTTTGTTCTGTGCAGTGTACACGATGGAAGTGATAACAACAACGAAAGGGAGGCCGTGTCTTATCAAGGATGGTCATCGCTAACGTATTTATAGGAAAAATGAAGAATATACGAACTGAATGTGCGTCAATTATGAACGGAGTAGGTGCAAAGGCCGTTTAAAAATTGCAAATGGTGAAATCGTTGCGCAACAGCAACATTCTTATCCACGTGACAAAACAGATGTGGAGATAAAGAAAAGAATACATAATTGCAGAAAAAGAGTTCGTGAAGAAAAGACAGTGCCTGTAGCCCAAATTTTTAAGCAGGAATTTCAAGATTTGAAAGATAAAGGATTAGAATTCGTGACAGATATTCCGAATTATGACAGCTCCAATACTCAATTGTGTAAGGCGAGAAGAGGAGCTATTGGGACGACCCAGAACCCTGGCTCTAATTCGGAAATTCATCTTAGCGGAGACCTTTTGAAATTAACGGAAGGTAATAGTTTTTTGAAGATTGATGATGGTTCTGTTCCAGGCAAGAGCTTGTGAAGAAGCAGACAAAATCCTTTGTGACAATGGAACTGTGCTTATGGATGGGACATTTGACAGCTGTTCGAAACAGTTCAAACAACTGTACACAATCCATGTCGACATCGGAAGTACAGAAGAGGCAACTACGATATTTCCTGTTTGCTTCGCTGCCAGATAAAAGTCAAAATTCGTAGGAAAGACTTTCTTCTGGGTTGAAATCTAAGATGCCTGGATGGTCACTAAAAACTGCAGTGCTAGATATTGAAATGGCTACAATTAAAGCAATAAATTCAGTGTACCCTGAAAAACAACTTTTCGGTTGTAATTTTCTCTTTAACCAGTGTCTGTGGAAGAAGATACAGGAACTGGGATTAATGCAAGACTACGGGGATAGGGAGGAAGTCCGATTGTTTTGTCGCATCTGTGCTGCAGTGGCACATCTTCCACTTAACACTGTCGATGAAGCGTGGATTTTAATAGTGGAACAAATTCCCAGCGGAGAGATCACAGGATTTGCAGACTATATGGTTGATCAGTGGATGGAAAATCCTAATATACCTATTGAAATGTGGAATGTTTTTAACCAACGACACAGAACGACGAATGCTATCGAAGGTTGGCATAGAAAACTGAACTCCTCAATAAATCAGAAACATCTAAATGTGTACTTTCTGATTGAAAAGCTGAAAGAGGAGACAGTGAATGCTATTTTTGAAATTAAAAAAGATTCCATTGGCCTACCTCTTCAAAAAAGAAAGAAAAGGTTCATAGATCTTAACAAAAGATTAAAAGACATTATGGAAACATATGAAGATTCTGCAGATTTAAAAAGGTGTTTAAAATCTCTAGTCTTTTTACAGAAAATTAAATAAGAAATTACGATTGATAAGAAAAAAGGTTATCAATTTGCTACTGTAATTTTGAAAAACAACAATAGCAACAAAAACAACAAAAAACAACACTAACAACAAAAACAACAAAAAATAAATAATAGTAAATAAAATGAAAAAAAAATAATCATGCCTATATACTACGTGCATTAGCCAGGCCTGAGCCCGGATAAAATGTGAAGGGATGTTCTTATTTTCATGTCAGTCGGAAAGTTCACGGTTACGATACTTATTTGTAGTCGGAAACACGAGCGTCACCACGGAGGGGGTCTAGAGATTCGAAAAGTTGGAAACACGAGCGTCACCACGGAGGGAGTCTGGAGATTCGAAAAGTTGGATGATAAAAAATTTACCGCGATGTTCTATGTGAAAAATTCTGGGATTTGCTGTGGGCCTTAAAAATATTGTTTCGAAACGATATGTGTAAATACAGCACACATTTTACCAGCATCAATAATTTCGCAAAGTTAACTTGCCGTTTCTGGAGTTTCGTCATATATGTCATACGAAACTAATTATTTGTATTTGGCGGATCTCATTCACAAAAGTACGCTTTTAACGGTATTTCTAAAGATCTAATACAAAATCTGCTATTTATTGAATTTTTAACTCAACAAAACTGAAATTTTACTTAGTAATTTTCTTACATAACATGGTCACTCGTCCTGTGAAGCTTCCAGAATTTTTGGTGAGGAAGGTGGAATGAGGACTCAGACAGCTGGTTGCCCACTTTTCTGTCAGAGTCTTTTAAACACGATCATATTTGCCTTTATTGTGCTCCAACAGGAGCATTTTTCAGCTGATTATTGTGTAGTCCATTTTATAAAGATGAAATTCCAACTAGATGATGGAAATGGAAATGAGCGTTTGGCGTCATTGGCCGGGAGGCCCCTCGCGGGGCAGGTCCGGCCGCCATATCGCAGGTCTTATTACATTCGGCGCCAGATTGGGCGACCTGCACGCCGGATGGGGATGAAATGATGATGAACACAACACAACACCCAGTCCCTGAGCGGAGAAAATCTCCGACCCAGCCGGGAATCGAACCCGGGCCCAGAGGACGGCAATCCGTCACGCTGACCACTCAGCTACTGGGGCGGACAACTAGATGATCTTTGGTGGAGTCATCTATATTAAGCAACGAATTTTATCATCTGTAGACATTAAGAACAACACTCTAGTTGTCGAGATTTTATACGCCGCATCTAACCATAGGAAAATATTCTGTAATTTCTTTCAGATGAACAAACCCATTGTCGCGTAAATCTTTATCTAATTACTAACAATAAATCCGGCGTTGCCCTGATATTTATTCATCCCAGTTTTATGTCAGTTCATCCCCTCTTCCCTCGTCTCTCTTGTCCATTTAGTCTATCTAGTCTCTCTATCCACCTCCTCCTTCTGCCCATCCGTCTCTCTTTCCATCTCCCCCATCTGCCCCCTCTCTCACAACACTTCCTCCTCCTCTCCATCTTCCTCTCCTTCTCCATCCATCTTCCCGTCTCTATCCACCTCCTCCTCCGCTTTTTCTAATAGTACATCAAATTCACAATAACACCCGTAGTTTATGTATTTATTACAGTGTTCTATTAGTCATTCACCACCTTCCCCCTTTCTCTGTTTACCTGCTACTCCCTCTCTCTTTTAATCTGCTTCTCTCACTTCTCTGGATCCACCTCCTCCCCTCCCCCCTCCCCGTCCTCATCACGTTCTCCTCTCTTTGTATATCACCTCCTACGCCCCCGTCATGCCACTCCCCTTTCCCCGTCTACGAAAAAGTACGTATATCTGCCAACTTCCATGCTGATTGACGAAACGATATTGAATTTATTTAAAGGGAGGCCAGCCCTCCACCATCCAGCATACGTTGACTTGTATAAAGGCCTTCACCATGAAAACCTTGAAAACATACATACATGAGCCAACTCCCAGGCTGATCAGTCAAACGGTGTGTAATTCTGTTGTAAGGTACCCTCCGCCATACACCGTATGGAATTTCACGGAGACGGCGAGGTTCTCCTTGATTTGAAGATCAAATGTGCAAAATTTCATCAAGATCGGAACAACACTGTGGCTTTTGTTGAAATCCGTATGTAAAGTACCCTCGACCATGCACTGAACGAAGTTTTATGTAGACAGTGACCTTCCTCTTGGTTTGGGAAATAGTGATTCATTTTTATACACCCCGCTCGCTCTATGCCGACTTAGTTGCGAAACATAAATAATAGATTCGAGCAATAGAAATCATATAATGATTTCTGTCGTATAAGGGGCAACATAGCTATTAAATAATAGCAACTAGATTACAAGAGCAGTCACTTTCAGTGTTACGTAAAATAACGTCATACCTTGTAAATTATCACGACACAAAATGAAGATGATAAGCAATGTGGGACCTCCGTTTGCGTTTGAAACTCTCGGAGAACTCATGTGTGGCGAGGAGGGGGGAGGGGGGAGCAAGGGGAGCCTCAATTTGTTTTGCCGGCCCGGGCCTCTGACAGGTTTAGTGCGCCACTGCTCGTAGGAAACCCCACGGTAGGAAACCCCACGACACCACTATAATACCCAAAGACTCACTTAAATCTTGATAACCTGCAATTGTAGCAGCAGTAACCGATCTAACAACTGCGCCAGACATTTATTGTCTTATATAGGCGTTGCTGACCGCAGCGCTGTATTCTGCCTGTTTACATATCTCTGTATTTGAATACGCATGCCTATACCAGTTTCTTTGGCGCTTCAGTGTATAAAAGAAATGAGAAATCCTTCAAAATACGGGAACAGCCAAGAACCCTCAGTTCCAGACAGCAAATGGCCCCAGCAACCTACTGAAGAGAAATAGATATATTAATTATAGAAATAAACAACAGTGAGAGCTTGTTCAGTCTTTCGAGAAGAATACACCTAGTGTTAAGTGGGAATCAATAAATGGAAAATATACTCACAATCTATGAGCCATGAGAGCGATTTATACGTGGAAAGGAAATCATGTGCACGTCAGCACATCGCTTATCCTCTTATTCCATTGCAGGGTAGTTGATGGACCTCCCATAGTTCCAGAAACGAGAGTGTGTTGTCGCTGCGATGGCTATCCTAGTGCGCAGTCGTAGAGGGGTAGAGCCTGTTCAACCTCAATGCGCCCATTTTTCTCCTTGTCTCTGAGTTCAAAGCTCAGTGTCCTCCTTTACTCCAAGGCCAAAGATCCTCCTACCTCCCCCTCCTTTCTGGGGCAGCGGTGTAATTTAAAATGGTAGGAAATTTAAAAAAAAAATGGCTTGCCATTGGCTGACACTCCATGCTGGGAATTATGTGACTTAAAAGTGACGAACTATCACTTTTATTAACGACCTGTCATGTTACTGCTATAATTTATGGTTTTCACTATTAGTTACTACCCAGTTGTTGTAATTTATTATCCAAAAATAAGGATTCTCACCCCATCACCACCAGTCCAAAGAAGCCCCACCACTTCCTTGGTCTTGCTAACCGTGAGACAGACTCCTCACTCGTGTTCTGTCTCTCATCCTATTTGCACTCCTCTTGTATACACGACTGAAAGTGCCTCAACATTTTATGCAATTTCGTTTTTGCAACTTGCTGTAGATGGTTGTGCCCAACGGCATTTCTGCAAGCACTCCAATGCATGATCACATTCTTCCATTGCTATCTACACTTTTGGGGGTGTTTGTTTCAATTTCGCTGATTTCCTCCCAGTATTCCAAAAAACCGCCTTTTCGAGATCGTCATCCAAAGACACACTTAAATACGAAACTTTAAATATTTAACAACTACCACAGTGCATTATTTAAATTACACTGATAGCCCATTTTCGAACGATTAACAGGCTACTGTGGTCTTGGAAATTAGTAATTAAAACTGATTAATTTTGTACTAACATGGTCCGTATGTGAGTTGCAAACAATCGCCTACACATTATCAGGTCGTCTAAGAGGACTTTGACACCACGACATTATTATGGAGGTGCAAAAAACATTGGAAAATAAGATCTTGTCACACACCACAGGCCATAAACACAATAAATCTCTAAATTACACCGTTGTTACCACTACCGCCACTAGGATAGGAATGGAGGAGGTACACACTTTATTTAAAACAAGCAAAAAATGTATCTTCCATGACCCATACTGCAAGTGTGAGCAACCTCTGTGCTGCCCGTCCGGGCCACTGCTGCGTACACAGCGCGAGCCCAGCCACTGCCAGTGCAGTAGCCAGTAGCCAATGCGCCCTGCCACCTCCATATTCGGCCAAGATGATTCACACTGGGCGGAGCCGCATCTCAGCTGCCATTTACTGCTATCGTCTGTGGTCGCACGATTACAAAGGCGTCGTTGTTAGCGAGATTACGAAACCCATACACAAGACATGTCTTGCCTATGTATCGCTAGCTCACCCACCCTCCTACCAGCCTGTGACAGCATCCATGACAGGAACTGATACTCCGAGAGTGAATATTACTACAAAACTTATTCGAGCAAAGTGCATACATGAATTTGCTACACTCTTAGTCATGTGTAATCTACACTGAGGTGACAAACGTCATGGGATAGAGGTACGCACATATACAGAAAAATGATTCCGACACGATATTAGCAGGTATCACATGACTTTTGTCAAAAATGGTTCAAATGGCTCTGAGCTAGGTCATCAGTCCCCTAAACCCAAGAACTACTTAAACCTAACTAACCTAAGGACAGCACACACATCCATGCCCGAGGCAGGATTCGAACCTGCGACCGTAGCGGTCACGCGGTTCCAGACTGAAGCGCCTAGAACCGCACGGCCACACCGGCCGGCACATATACAGAAGGCGGCAATAAAACACACAAGGTATAAAAGAGCAGTACATTGACGAAGCTGTCATTTGTACCCAGGTGAACAGTTCATGTGAACAGTTTGACGACGTAAATATGGCCACTCGACAGGAATCAACAGACTTTGCAGACGGATTGATCATTGGAGCTAAACGCATAGGACATTCCATTTCGGAAATCGTTAGAGAATCCAATATTCCGAGATCCAGTGTCAAGAGTGTGCCAAGCTTAGCAAATTTCAGGCATTACCTCCCACGTCGAACAACTCAGTGGCCGATGGGCTTCACTTAACGACCGAGAGAAGCGCCTTTTGAGTAGAGTTGTCAGTGCTATCAGACAAGCAATACTACGCGAAGTAACCGCAGATATCAATGTGGGATGTACGACCAACGTATCCGTTAGGATAGTGCAGCGAAATTTTGAGTTAATAGGCTATGGCAGCAGACGACCGACGCAAGTGTCTTTGCCAACAGCACAGCATCACCTACAGGGCCTCTCCTGGACTCGTCACCACATCGGTTGGACCCTAGGCGGCTGGAAAACTGTGGCCTGATCAGATGAGTTCCGCTTTCAGTTGGTAAGAGCAGCTGGCAGGTTTTGAGTGTGGCGCAGCTCCCACGAAGCTTTGGACCCATATTGTCAACAAGACACTGTGCAAGCTGGTGGTGGCTCCATAATGGAGAGGGTCCTGTGGTGCAACTGAACCAATCACTGACCATTTGCTGTCGTTCGTGGATTTCATGTCCCCAGACAACGATGAAGCTTTTGTAGATGACAATGTGCCATGTCACCAAGCCACAACTCTTCGCGTTTGGTTCGAAGAACATTCTGGACAATTCGAGAGAATGATTTGGCCACCCAGATCGCCCAACATGAATCACATCGAAAGTTTATGAGACATAATTGGGAGGACAGTTCATGCCCAAAATCTTGCGCTGGCAACAATTTTGCAATAATGGACAGCTATAGAGGCAGCATGGCTCATTATTTCTGGAGAGGACTTTCAATGACTTCTTGGGCCCATGTCACGTCGAGCTGCTGGGAGAAAGGTGGTCCGACACGATATTAGCAGGTATCACATGACTTTTGTCAAAAAATGGTTCAAATGGCTCTGAGCTCTGAGCTAGGTCATCAATCCCCTAAAACTTAGAACTACTTAAACCTAACTAACCTAAGGACATCACACACATCTGTGCCCGAGGCAGTATTCGAACCTGCGACCGTAGCGGTCGCGCGGTTCCAGACTGAAGCGCCTAGAAACGCTCGGCCACACCGGCCGGCTGACTTTTGTCACCTTGGTGTCTATTTTGCATATGCTATCTGATCCAAAGTATCCAAACATCTTATCACTATCTTAGCGATTGGAGATAAATGGACTATTCCACCATCATAAATCTCATCTGACGCTGTAGGAATAAGATAAGAGATGTTAGAGCGCATGCAGACAGATACTATCAACACGCATATAGGGCAGAAAAACCACTAAAATCTGTACCAAACACCCTCCACCATGTACAGTGATCTATACTATATATGTGAGCTGTAAAGTGGATTTAATACTCTGAGATCTGCATCGATTAACAGTATGACAGAACAGTGAGATATATAATGATTTAACTCTAAAGCTAAAGAAGATAAAATGTCAGAGATGTAAGAAGGTGGGACACTCTTATCGAAAATGTATGCAGGTGTGAGGAAGGTGGAATCATGGTAAACCTTGCACCTCTACTTTGAATGGGACACAGCGCGATGTGACCTCTGTGCAGCGCTCCCAGAAAGCACGGCCACAGGGCATGACTATGGAAAATCATTTGCAAACTTTTTTCTAACCGGCTATGAAAGTTGTTATTGGATACAGCGTCGCATGTATCTGTGGCAAACCAGGGTGTATTCGGTACAATAAACCTGAACCCACCACATTGTAGGCTAAGTGGTGTGGTGGGTGGTACTGTTTACTCGGTTGGTTCAGCACTGTTGGGTTTCCTAATGAAAGTGAGACAGTTTGTATGAAAGTTCTCCCTAACATGGACATAATCTCTGAGGTCATACTTGGATTATATTTCCTTATTAAACAACGCATCAAAGCCGATCTTCAATAGCGCATAATAAAGCTGTGTAGGACATTGCTATATCTCAGTTTTACTGCTGAAAGAACCTGACTGTCACAAGGCACACTCAAGACATCAGGAAAGCCAACTAAATTGCATACAAGGTTCCCTAGACTCGACTTTACAGATATAATACCAAAAGGAGCAGGGAAACTGCTACAGGAGGCCATAGGAGCTGATCTACTGATTACTTATTCATGCGTGGTTGCCACAAAACCAGAAACTGGATCATCAACAGTGTTTCGTATGACATAGTTTTTCCTATGTGAAGGAAATCGACAGAAGCTGAACAGTATCTGTCGATGTAGACAACTCTGGTTCGGAAGAGATGCAGCTGTCAAGTTGTGCAGTGACGGGTAACTTAGAAGTGTTAGAGGAAAATGGGTTGTATAGAGATTTCATTGCAGAGTATTCAAAACTGGGTCAGTCTGTCGATTTAACTGCACTAAGGAGCAAGATGTCACATTTAGAAGGACGTGACAGGATCGACATGGAAAAGTTATTAGAGGAATATGTGGAATTATTCAATCCATCTGGACCATTGTCAGTTATTTCACTAATGTATCTTGGTATTTCCATTGAGAAAGAACAACGTGTATACAACAAACCGGATTGTGTTCTACACCAGTAATGGGGGAATTTATGAATCAACACTCTGTGACAGAATTATAGAAGAGGGCATTAGTCCTTGGGATAAACCAGTAATTATTATTCTGAAAAAGCCTTTGCATAGTAGTAAAGCTTACAGCTTTTGTTATGACTCTAGATATTTGAATCAGTGGACAGTTATGAATGGCTACCCCAGACAATACAGAGACCATGGACAATATGAGGTAATGCTGTTATTTTAACACCATTGATTGGCAAGATAGGTGCAGCCAGTTAAAGGAAGCAACAGAAAATGACCCAAGACAGTGTTCATGGTTCTGTCTGACCACTGTCTGTACTGTTGGACGCCATCCACTTTAGAAAATGCACCCGTGACTTTCCAGTACCTATTAAATGGATTACCGCAGGATATGAAACTGAAACAATGCATGGCATACCTCAATGACATCATTGTATTTTCCAAGGACACCAAGAACACGCGATGTGCCTACAAGTCGTCTTTGATTATTTACGTGTGGTGTGACTGAATCTTAGCTCAGAAAAATGCCATTTTGTGTTAAGGGGCTCTGGAACGCCCTATACTTGCAATGTTAAAATAACGCTTATAAATTACATCTTTCCTCACAAAGTATTTGAGGTAGGAAGTTGAACTTTTTACAGATTATTTATTGGAATATGGGCTACAACTTAACACAGGGATTTTACAAAATTTTAGTTCAGTTATTAAAGATGATTTTTTTCAATTGTAATGAAAATTCACAAAATTTTTTTGCAATTTTTTATTTAATATTCAAAAATATACAGTTTTTTGGAAAAAGGCTGTGTTAAATTATGCAGAAGATACTGTGTAACATTTACTGAAAGTTTGAAACAAATATGTTTGGAAGATCCTTAGAAAACATGTAATTAGTATGAGAAAATAAAAGTTTTGGGAATCGAGCGACAAAGATTGGATTAACTTTTTAGTGCATTCCAGGTTCATAGGATGGATTATCTTCATCCTCTGCAAACTCCTCCTCCAGCTTCCTCTTGTTCCTCCTCCTGTTTACTATTGCTTGTATTTCTAGACTCTTTACAGCCCTGTCTGCAGCCCGAAGGCGTTCCTTGTCTAAAGCAAGCATCGCTCATTGTTGTGTTCGTAGATTTTGCTACCATTTTCTTCAGTTTCAGTTACTGCAACACTGTTCCAAAA
Organism: Schistocerca americana; assembly: GCF_021461395.2. Classification (NCBI taxonomy): domain Eukaryota; kingdom Metazoa; phylum Arthropoda; class Insecta; order Orthoptera; family Acrididae; genus Schistocerca; species Schistocerca americana. The sequence goes on along the minus strand of NC_060130.1, from coordinate 894,869,381 downwards.
GGTGGTCATGTATGAACACTTATCACATTTCAGTTGTATTTCACTAGCAAGTCCTACGTGCTTTATTATGGAGAGTTCCAGACCAACTTCACTACAATGAATACATCTTACACAGTTTGAAAAAATTTCTTTGAGAACCGACATATCAAATATCTCATTCACATCCGATTCGCCCATAAAACATTCATAGTTTTCACTCATTGAACCAAGCTTCTTCTGTGAAGTATTTTCTTTCCCACTTTGACTGCTATGGGCAGGTGTACTTGAGAGGTTAGGTTCACTCACTTGGTTATCGTCTTTATTGTTTACAGTAATAACACATACCTTTGGCTTTCCAACATTTCTCCTTTTCTTAAAAGCCTTCAGAGGATTTCTAATAACTTTACTTTTACTCATTATTATACTTCAACAAAACAGAGACTCAAGAAACAGAATTAATTACGAATATTTTCGAGGTAACGACAGAGTAAATAAACATGAAACAATCGACAATCACACCAGCGATATATATTGAACCATCACAGGTTATCCACAACACATACTTTATCTCACATCACTAAAATGTACCTGATGAACACGGACGTTAATAATAACACCATTTGACAGCAGTTTAACAGCGTCACAGTGGGTCACGCCCATGTAGAACACATTTCAAAAAAAAATTTAAAAATATTTGTAGTCTTCGTAATTGAATGAATTATATATCTACTAAAAGGTAATAGTCTGCAGATTCAGAAAAAGCAAAAAAGTAAAAATTGAACTTTTCATGATTTTGAGCCTTTCCGGAGCCCCTTAAAGGAGGTTACTATTTATGCCCTATTATGTCAGAATGATGTATGCGCTGATCCTTGACTTGTTGAACCCATGAGAAACTTCCTGACATCCACTACAGAACAAGAATTGCAGTCATATTTATTCATAGCTAATTTCAACAGAAAGCATATTCGAAAATTCGCTGACGTAGCAAGTTCCCTTACACATTTATTAAGGAAGTGAATAAAATTTCACTGGACTCTGGACTGTGAAGCAACCTGAATGCGATTAAAGGATTTATTGACCACTTGCCCTGCCTCGTTTTTCTGGGCTATCAGAAAGAGTTTTATATTATCATGCGATGTGAGCAATCATGCATAACGATGTGTCCTGAACCAATGAATAGATGGAACAGGACACCTGATAGCCTACGCTTCTAGGAATCTCAATAAGGTAGAGAATTATCCATCTACAGAAAAGAAAATACTCATATAATCTGAGGCATCAGCTATTTTTGTAGTTAATTGTATGAACATCGTTTTGAGGCAATAACAGAACACACAATGTTGAAATGGCTAATGGGACTCAAACATCCAACTAGTAGCTTGGGCAACTGTGCTCTCTGGCTAAACGAATTTGATTTTGAGGTTATACATCATCTAGGGAAATCTCATGCAAATGCGGATGAACTTAGTCACAAAGCACGTGCCGTAGAATTTACTGGTGTAAGTATGGAAGCAAGGTGCAAAGCCTAAGCCACTGACCAGGATTACCGGTAGTTCATAAAGTAAGTGTAGCTCAGCACTGATGGCAGACTGCTAAATAAGCAAACGAAATGTGGTAAGTGCTTAGTTGTGCCAGCAAGTTTGCTCAACGTAGTAGTGAGATAATCTCATGATTCCATTTTGGCAGGACATAGTGAACAACATGTAACAGAGTGCCGTGTTGCAGAAAATTATTGGTGGATGAAACAGAAGCAAGGTGTTGAGTGATACATAAAAAATTCCGCTTCTTGCATGCAAAGAACAAGGAGGGGAAAGAAGGGAGGTAAGGGCTTAACACCCCATCAACATAGAATTCATTAGAAATGGAGCACAAGCTCGCAGTGTTTTCAAGGATGGGGAAGGAGATCGGCCTTACCCTTCAAAGGAATTTGGGCAACTGCGATTCAGGGCAATCACAAATCACCTAAATCTGGATGGCTGGATGCAGATTTGAAATGTCGTCCTCACAAATGCGAAGCCAGTGTGCTAAACACTGTGTCACCTCACTCAGTGAGAAAGAACAGAGCTGAGGCATCAGCGAATTCCATTACAAAGGTTATCTAAGGAGAGTAAATCATTCCGAATGACTGGTGTGGAAATTATTGGTCTCTTTGCAGAAACAACAGCAGAGAATGACCTATAATAAACTATAATGAACTATAATACATCATTACTTCTCGTTTCTTGTGGCCATGATTTCTGTACCAAACCAGCAGGCAGAAATGCTGGCGCAGGCTATGGTGAATCAGTGGATACTGAAGTTTGGAACACCAGAGACCATGATAACTGACGAAGGCACTAACTTTATTTCTGAGTTATTGAAGCAATTGTGTTGACTTTTACACATGAGTGGGAGGACTTAGACAGTGCACAGAGCCGGCCGAAGTGGCCGTGCGGTTAAAGGCGCTGCAGTCTGGAACCGCAGGACCGCTACGGTCGCAGGTTCGAATCCTGCCTCGGGCATGGATGTTTGTGATGTCCTTAGGTTAGTTCGGTTTAACTAGTTCTAAGTTCTAGGGGACTAATGACCTCAGCAGTTGAGTCCCATAGTGCTCAGAGCCATTTGAACCATTTGAACAGTGCACAGAACGATAGGGAAAATACTAAATGGCTCTGAGTACTATGGGACTTAACATCTTTGGTCATCAGTCCCCTAGAACTTAGAACTACTTAAACCTAACTAACCTAAGGACATCACACACATCCATGCCCGAGGCAGGATTCGAACCTGCGACCGTAGCAGTCGCGCAGTTCCGGACTGAGCGCCTAGAACCGCTAGACCACCGCGGCCGGCTAGGGAAAATACTGTGTTATAATATAAATAGTTACCATTGTGATTGGGGTGCCCTACTACCACATGCAGGAGCAACATTCAACTCAAAGCTCTATATGAAAATGGGCTGATCTCCATATGATGTTATTTTTGGACAGATGTCTGCCTTCTGTTTCAAATTATACAAACCACCCCTGTATCCTCCATTCGAAGTTTTGCTAAAAGATTATAAAGTATCTGGAGCAAGGTTAAAAAGAAGAAGACAAACCTCTAGAACAACAGGAAGTCACCCACCACAGGATATAAAAATTGCACAAGTACCACTTTGGGCAATGAATGACGTTAACTAACCCATACCTTCCACGCATTCCAGATCAAGAGTGACCACACCAATCATCATGGTCTATCCGCCGCATTGTACCGAAATTTGCCGACGACTCTGCTGAGTTCTTTGCACGGAGTGAGATGGCACAATGTTTAGCACACTGGCCTCGACCGAGCGAGGTGGCGCAGTGGTTAGCACACTGAACTCACATTCGGGAGGACGACGGTTCAATCCCATCTCCAGCCATCCCGATTTAGGTTTTCCGAGATTTCCCTAAATCGTTTCAGGCAAATGCCGGGATGGTTCCTTTGAAAGGGCACGGCCGATTTCCTTCCTAATCCTTCCCTAACCTGAGCTTGCGCTCCGTCTCTAATGACCTCGTTGTCGACGGGACGTTAAACACTAACCACCACCACCACCACTGGCCTCGCATTTGGGAAGTTCGTTTCATGTTAACAAGGACCACATCAGGCTGTCGAGATGTCATCTCTGATTGATGTCAAAGTGAAACTTTCGACCCACATCACAGTTACCCAACTAGAACAAAATTCCACCCATTGAGGGCACTCTGGAAGCACAGCCTCAATTGCTGACAGCCCCTTCTGAAGATTGAATGCGAGTGGCTGGGGAAAACAAAAAGAGAGATAAGACCAGGCAAGTGAAACAGGATATACCTATAGTTATTCCAGCATACCCATATGCCTTGAGGTCACTAAGTGGGCTTGTGAACTATTTGAGGTCACAATAGGTATATGAATGTTATGTATTTTCTTGTAAGTGATTAGGGATATGTGTGTATATGTTATGACAATGTTTATGTTTTAAGAAGCACCAAATCACAGAGGGTGTTGCTTTTAATGAAGATGCTCACAAGTGAGCGTGAAGGAGACATTTAATTTTGGTGATAGATGAAAGGAACGTCTGTGTGAAATTTTTATTTGCAAAGTTAGTGGCACTTCAGCGTGTTTCATTTAGTCTTACATGAAAACATCGATGCTACATAGTACAGTACATTTATTGTTTTGTTAAGTATGTGTTTTGTGTGGAAGTAATCGAGCAGATACTCAGCAGGCAGCAGGTTGGCAGTTTGTGTGTGTATTTGTGCCACACTGTGGCATTTAAAGTCAAAGATTCTTTATAATGGATATTTGCTAAGTTAATTTAGTCATCTTGGGTGATTGGGGGATACGAGAAAGTCTCACGCACTACTCTTCATTTTGGAATTACTGTTGTGCCGGACTGGGCAAGTCACCATCTGCTCCACAAAATGGATACACACAGTCCTGGGTTACGCAAGTTCACCTTGTTCTATTCCCAGAAGCCTGTAACTGAGTGTTCTAGGGAGGTGATTACAAGCAGAACTGAATTCTTTCAAAAGATTGGGTCACATTGGTAAATTTGGTAGCTGTCATTTGCACCTGCTATGTGGTACACAGCGACTAGATCTGCAGGGGCAAAGATTGTTGATTAATGACCGCTGACACGACATTTCAGGTCGTACATTTTGGTTACCAACCTCCATCACTGGAAACACTATCCTAGACATCACCTACTCATTGATTTGTCTACCTGATTTATCCTTCGAGATCCTGTCTAAAGAAGCTCAAACTTGCCTAAGTAACAACCTCGACCCACCCTTCTCTGGATCAGATAGAAGCTGTACAGAACAGCTGAATGATCATGCGAAATAATACTGGAACGAATATCGTCACCAGCGCCTGCATAATTTTGACGATAATAGGCATTGTTTATTGCCATCTCAGGCATAGAGTTACCAGATCCTACTCCTGTCATATTCTAACCTATAGATCCATATCATTCATGTTGGAATCAATGAAGAACTGACTTAGCCTCGAAGATTTTCTGGACATAGTGTAATATAGGAAAGGACAGAAAGACACCAAAATATGATGGTTACTCAAGGAGTGTTTCCCTCGTACTCATGCAGGAAGATGTAAAGTGTAAAAACAGTTGTAAATACACTCCTGGAAATTGAAATAAGAACACCGTGAATTCATTGCCCCAGGAAGGGGAAACTTTATTGACACATTCCTGGGGTCAGATACATCACATGATCACACTGACAGAACCACAGGCACATAGACACAGGCAACAGAGCATGCACAATGTCGGCACTAGTACAGTGTATATCCACCTTTCGCAGCAATGCAGGCTGCTATTCTCCCATGGAGACGATCGTAGAGATGCTGGATGTAGTCCTGTGGAACGGCTTGCCATGCCATTTCCACCTGGCGCCTCAGTTGGACCAGCGTTCGTGCTGGACGTGCAGACCGCGTGAGACGACGCTTCATCCAGTCCCAAACATGCTCAATGGGGGACAGATCCGGAGATCTTGCTGGCCAGGGTAGTTGACTTACACCTTCTAGAGCACGTTGGGTGGCACGGGATACATGCGGACGTGCATTGTCCTGTTGGAACAGCAAGTTCCCTTGCCGGTCTAGGAATGGTCGAACGATGGGTTCGATGACGGTTTGGATGTACCGTGCACTATTCAGTGTCCCCTCGACGATCACCAGTGGTGTACGGCCAGTGTAGGAGATCGCTCCCCACACCATGATGCCGGGTGTTGGCCCTGTGTGCCTCGGTCGTATGCAGTCCTGATTGTGGCGCTCACCTGCACGGCGCCAAACACGCATACCACCATCATTGGCACCAAGGCAGAAGCGACTCTCATCGCTGAAGACGACACGTCTCCATTCGTCCCTCCATTCACGCCTGTCGCGACACCACTGGAGGCGGGCTGCACGATGTTGGGGCGTGAGCGGAAGACGGCCTAACGGTGTGCGGGACCGTAGCCCAGCTTCATGGAGACGGTTGCGAATGGTCCTCGCCGATACCCCAGGAGCAACAGTGTCCCTAATTTGCTGGGAAGTGGCGGTGCGGTCCCCTACGGCACTGCGTAGGATCCTACGGTCTTGGCGTGCATCCGTGCGTCGCTGCGGTCCGGTCCCAGGTCGACGGGCACGTGCACCTTCCGCCGACCACTGGCGACAACATCGATGTACTGTGGAGACCTCACGCCCCACGTGTTGAGCAATTCGGCGGTACGTCCACCCGGCCTCCCGCATGCCCACTATACGCCCTCGCTCAAAGTCCGTCAACTGCACATACGGTTCACGTCCACGCTGTCGCGGCATGCTACCAGTGTTAAAGACTGCGATGGAGCTCCGTATGCCACGGCAAACTGGCTGACACTGACGGCGGCGGTGCACAAATGCTGCGCAGCTAGCGCCATTCGACGGCCAACACCGCGGTTCCTGGTGTGTCCGCTGTGCCGTGAGTGTGATCATTGCTTGTACAGCCCTCTCGCAGTGTCCGGAGCAAGTATGGTGGGTCTGACACACCGGTGTCAATGTGTTCTTTTTTCCATTTCCAGGAGTGTATATTAGCGATTTTGTTTAGAGTCAGTTACTTAAGCAGTAATCAGGTGGCCCAATGTTTTCATAGGAGGGAGCAAATGTAATGGCTAACACCATAGTCAATGAACATCGCCATACCCACGGCATTAGACATTGCTGTCTGTTGCAGCAACTGACCTCATGCCAATACATCAACCCCCAGCAGGAGTGAGATACTTCTGCCCTTCAACCTACTACCACAAAGCACTGTCCTGGGCCCAGGACACTTACCACACTTCGGGGAACTTCAGCATTATGATGGACTGTGACAAAACTTCTCCTTCCACATCATCAGCTCCAGACAACAGTATTTAAATGTCCAAGTCAACCGAGCAGGTCATCAGTATTGTAGGTCTATGCATCAATGCCAACCCATGTGGCTGTTTCCACTGCCAGCTTGGTGTCTTCTGATGCAGCTACTACCATCACAGCTGGGCTGTGAACCAATGACTGCAGCTTGATGGCTTCAGCATCAGATTGCCTGCAGTCTACCGTTGCACCACAAGTTCACCCACTGCGGTTGCCACTGTCACTCCATGCCTGCAGCATGAAGTGAGGACCTCTTAGCTCTGCTCTGTGGGGGTCTGACACCGCCAAACGCCACTTTCCAGCCTTTGGTCATGAGTTCATCACTTTGGGCAGTTCTGTCGTCTTCTGCTGCGATGGCTTGTATTACCATGGGCACATGACTCCGTGTCACTATCAACATTATCCTACCGGCAATTGGAATTCACTAACAATGGCTATTTGCCACTAGGCAGTCTCTCCGAGAAAACTCCTGCAGCGCTACGTCCAGATCGGCACGCCTGGGTCTAAGGTTGAATTCCTGTCGCCTTCTGTCTGGTTGCTGCAGGTACACTACACTACATTTACTAATGATTGAAAATAAAGAGCTTTAACAAAATATTGGCTGTGAACATTATTTACGAGTACATCTCTACCCACCTCCAGGAGTGAGCCATTCAACAACTCGACCCAGTTTGACACCTATTACAAAGCAAGGAAACGTCTTCAACATATGGATATATTGTTAAAAAAGGGTAATGACACAATCTTAACTAAATGGTCCTTTAATGCAGTTAATAAAACTAAATCATGAACATGCGATTGCCATCACAGACATGGTATGCATCACGTGCATCACATACATGGCTGGCATGGAGGATAGTGTGGAACAAGGATAACAGGACTAATCTAGACAAACTTTCAGAAATAGGTATGCTGAGGTGCTACTGCTAATGGGCTATTATAAAACCCACTAAAGTAGGAGCAGGGCGAACACTGGCATGTAATTGACCTGATTCTGTGAAGACATATAAAAGGGTCATGAAAGCCAATAAAGGAAAAATGATGTGAGTGTGTGGGTGCTATTCTGTCATTCTGTGCAACGGATTAATCTGAGATGTACCCTTTACCCTGTGGCTCCTGCAAGATGCAATTTCCACCCCCACACTACTACAGAAGTCAGACAGACGCTCCTAACGTTCTAAAGAGAAATGCCTGAAAAACTTTCAGCAATAAATATCTTCTGGAGTAGTCTGCTGTAAGGAAATGACACAAAAATTCATAAATTTCTTATATAACTATTGGGATACTTGGGTACTGGAGTAGTGCTAGTTAGTGTAAGAAAAACATGAAACTAACGAAAATTATTATTTATTTTGCTAAAATTCTGAGAAATCACAATGGCACCTATAGTTATGAACAAAACAAGTTATTTCTAGGTTCTTTTCAGAATGTGAAGTTACCTCTCAAGGATAGAATTCGCTAATGAAATTTCTATACAAATTTTAAGATTGTTATTGGCTTGGCAGAATGGCCGAGAGCCGCGCCTACTCAACTTGAATAATTATCTGTTAGAATGTTGCTAGGTACGGTCGAGGCTGTCGTGTGTGAAATGCAATGAAGTGTACTGTTGTGGAGGAAATATGGGGCTTGCAAGAGCTGTAGCACACAATACCGTAAGCTGCGATGACTGCTGTCTGCGCCGTTCGATGCTGGCAAATAAGATAACTCTCATTCTATCTGGATTGACCTTCGCCAGTCAAACTCTCCCTACACCTTGATGAAGTCAAGGACTCCTATTCGCCCGTAGTCTAACTATTGGCGTGGTACACCGGTCAGAGAACCAGTCCACCGTGATGCCACTCAAAAATTCGCTCGCAGGCGTTTAACTATAACTCTGTCCGTTCACACTGCACAATAAGTGTGGTGGCCAACACAGTGAACAACGCTTAATCGCAAGGACTCAATATAGAGTCACACTCCGATTTGCTCTCAACAGAGGTGCTCTCCCAGTGAAGTACTGAGGAGAGACTTGTTCCTCGCTCTTTGAGTACACGTACGAGCGCGCACGCTCTCGTTACGTGTTCTCGCTCCAAGAGCGACAACGGAACAGCCCCTCTTCATGCCAGACATGAAGGGGTATATCTTTCGGTCTCTTCCATTACTCCTTCAGCTCAAGGCGTCAGAAATATCGTCTGCTAATCAGCATTGCTCTTCTAAAACGGGAGATTGACATTTCGTTTAAGGCGACCAATCCGGAAATCTGTAGCATCGGCGTTTGGCGTTTGCTGTCTCCCTGTGAAAATCTCTGAAACTGCGTGATCTGTTTGTATTTTTCGACATAATCACCATTTCTGTCGATGCATTTTTGAAGACACTGTGGCAGTTTTTGTATACTCATGTCATACCAGCTCGCCGCTATGCTGTTCAGAAAGTTATGAACCTCTTCTTTCACCTCGTCGTTGGAGCTGAATCGCTTTCCGGCCAAATGTTCATGTAACCTAGGGAACAGGTGATAGTCACTGGGCGCCATGTCAGGACAATAGGGTGGGTGGGTGATTATGTTCCACTGAAACTGTTGCAGGAGAGCAACGGTTTGCCGAGCGATGTGTGGGCGAGCGTTGTCATGGAGAATGTGTACGCCCTTGCTCAACATTCCTCTTCTCCGCTTCTGAATTGCCCGTTTGAGTTTTTTTCAGAGTCTCACAGTACCTGTCAGTGTTAATTGTGGTCCCAGTGGGCATAAAGTCGACCAACAATACGCCTTTCCCATCCCAAAAAACGGTTGTCATGACTTTACCGGCAGACTGTGTCTGTTTGAATTTCCGCGGCTTTGGCGGAGAAGGATGCCGCCACTGACGTGATTGTTGCTTGCTCTCAGATGTAAAGTGGTATGCCCAGGTTTCGTCACCCGTGACAATTGAGTCCAGAAAGTTGTCCTGTTCGGATGCAAGGCGGTGAAGAAATGCGCGGGAAGCATCAACTCGTTGCCGCATGTGGTCCACAGTCAGCATGCGTGGAACCCATCTTGCGCACACCTTCCGGTAGTTCAATGTTTCCATTAAAATACTGTGAGCGGTGCTTCGGGAAACCTCCGGAACCAACGTGCAGAGATCATCCAGGGTGATCCGCCGATCTTCACGCATGCTTTGGTCAACCTTCAACACTGTCTCCTCAGAAATTGACGGTCTTCCGCTCCTTTGTTCGTCGTGAATTTTGGTCCGACCAGCTCCAAACTCTCTATGCCACTTACGAACATTTTTGACATCCATACACGACTCACCATACACTTCCGTCAATTGGCGATGGATTTCAATCAGCGCAGTGCCCTTTGCGTTCAAAAACTGAATAACTGCGCGCAATTCGCACTTGGCGGTAACATCCACCGGGAGCTGCATTCTCAACGGCTGCCAAGCCAAGACAGCGCCTCAGCGGGGCGTGCACATGTTTACACACAGCGCGTGAAGCACTCTTCATAACAGTGTGACCAACTGCCATACAAACAAAGTTCTGTACGTATAAAAAAAAATAGGAGATCTTACTTTTGGGATTACCCTCGTAATTACTTGCTGGGTGCAAGATTAAGGACATGTGGCATTGAGTGATTTCCATGGCTGTATTCAGAATTGGGAAGGAACACGTTAACTCAAATAAAATACTCATAAGATGAGGAGTATGAAATAACTAAATTCTGTCGCTGAAGGCGATGGGCTTTTACTGCATTCACTGCTAACCCCCACATACCAGAATGCAGTTAGGTTGTTACAAAAATGGCTCTGAGCACTATGGGACTTAACATCGATGGTCATCAGTCCCCTAGAACTTAGAACTACTTAAACCTAACTAACCTAAGGACAGCACACAACACCCAGCCATCACGAGGCAGAGAAAATCCCCGACCCCGCCGGGAATCGAACCCGGGAACCCGGGCGTGGGAAGCGAGGACGCTACCGCACGACCATGAGATGCGGGCAGTTAGGTTGTTACAGCTCAGGTATGCAGATGTACTCTGTACTCCATTTTGGAACTTTCAAAATAGGCTGATCCATCCATCCATCACTTAGAAAAGGTACACAGGATGTAACGCAGATTAACATGGTACCAACACATAATAAATAAACACAATTTCCCGCTCGTTTTTCCTCCAGATGCTCGTCACAACAGTAAAAAGGTGAGATTCGTTGCGGCTCAAGTATCAAGAACATGCTCGGAAATTCTAAGTGACAAAACTTACGGAACAGGACTGACATTGCCGTTCCAAGTCCACCAATATTAACGGTTTGTTGATGAAACTACGCAACTAACAGCACAGGTACGCAGTACAGAAGCCATTCTGCGCGGCATGGATTCGACAAGTCCTTGGTAAGTTGCTGGAGATTTGTGGCACCAGACTATGCACACATCACGCAGTTGCCATAAATTACAATGGTTCAAATGGCTCTGAGCACTATGGGACTTAACATCTGAGGTCATCAGTCCCCTAGAACTTAGAACTACTTAAACCTAACTAACCTAAGGACAGCACACACACCCATGCCCGAGGCAGGATTCGAACCTGCGACCGTAGCGGTCGCGCGGTTCCGGGCTGAAGCGCCTAGAACCGCATGGCCACACCGGCCGGCTCATAAATTACAGGTCGGTTGTTTGTGAGCATGGAGCTGGTGTGCGATAGAGACCTTCAAGTGTTCCATCGGCTTTAGATCAGGCGAACATGATGGCCAAGACACCATCATGAGTTCACTACAATTCTTCTCAAACCACTGTAGCGTGAGTCTGAGCCTGTAACACTGATGCCATCACTGTTGGGGGCACATCAAGCCTGAAGGCATGCAGGTGGTCTGCAATAATGTTCACCTAGTCCACGGCTGTCCTGGTGCCTTCGGTTACTGCTACGGCTACCATGGAAGACCAAATGAATTGTTGTCCATAGTACTGTATAGTACTGCCTGCACTGGCCTCAGTCCATGGTGTGGTGCATGTTTCGAGCAGCCATTCACCCAGATGATGGTGTATCCAGACACGGCAATAGATCTGGTGTATGAAGACTGATCCATACTCCAACCTCAATGACCCCATGGCAACTACAGCAGTAACTTATAATGTTGTTGGGTAAACATGGGAACATGAAGGGGTCGTCTGCTCAGAACCCCCTGTTCGACAGTGTGCACTGAATGATCTGCTCTGGAACACTTGTGCCTGCCCTAGCGTTGTACTATGTCGTCACATGTGCTTCCGACCGCCGCCTAACCTGCTTTAAAGGACGGGTAGGTCTCTCACCTCCACATTCTGTGGTAGGGCATGGAGATCAACACCTTGTCCGTTACTAGTGGTTTCACCATCCTTCAACCACTTTCCATATGTTGGATGAGCCTTTAATTGTCACCTGTGGAGAATGAAATTAGTCAGGGCGTCAGTAGATCTGTTCAGTTAATTTCTTTATTCTGGCCCTCAGCCGTAGTACATTAGAAACAGCTTGGTGGAGGCATCGATTTGTCTCTTATGCAAAACAATAGGCGTCTGGCATTGCTTATAGCGCAAAGACTGGGGTGGAGCGTGGCGACACTTGAATGCCGCTGTCAGCAACGCCTCTGGCTGCGACAGTGCGGCGGAGCAGCTTAAAATAGCCGTGAACTTCCTCCAGCAAGCGAGTGGCTCCCTCATGACTCAGGGCAGGCTGCCCTGACTCGTGGTCTAACAACAAACCCTGTATTGCATTCTGGGATGTCATTCTGGGTGCCACAATCTCGTGGTGTAGGCTATGATACTGAGACAAAGCTGATTTAATACGCGAATGTCTGAGTACTTATACGCTCCAGACTATGTTCGTTCAGGGCTTAAGGCACATACTTTTAAACACTTCCGTGGTGGCTAGCGAGGAAAAGCTTCTGGCTTTCCTCTAGCATATAGTAGCTTTGGCTGTTGCTATATCAGATCCAGCTGGCTCTGCTTCACAACGTCAGTCGGCCGTGTTTTGCTTTGCAATGCATGACACTCTCGTCTGCCTGAGGCTGGCTCAGTTGCAACTCAATTCCGCTCTGGCGTATCTTTTGACCGAAAACGGTCGATAAGCCACACATACACTACTGGCCATTAAACTTGCTACACCACGAAGATGACGTGATACAGACGCGAAATTTAACCGACAGGAAGACGATGCTGTGATATGCAAATGTTTAACTTTTCAGAGCATTCACACAAGGTTGGCGCCAGTGGCGACACCTACAACGTGCTTACATGAGGAAAGTTTCCAACCGATTTCTCATACACAAACAGCAGTTGACCGGCGTTGCCTGGTGAAACGTTGTTGTGATGCCTCGTGTAAGGAGGAGAAATGCGTACCATCACGTTTCCGACTTTGATAAAGGTCGGATTGTAGCCTATCGCGATTGCGGTTTATCGTATCGCGACATTGCTGCTCGCGTTTGTCGAGATCCAATGACTGTTAGCAGAATATGGAATCGGTGGGTTCACGAGGGTAATACGGAACGCCGTGCTGGATCCCAACGGCCTCGTATCACTAGCAGTCGAGATGACAGGCATCTTATCCGCATGGCTGTAACGGATCGCGCAGCCACGTCTCGATCCTTGAGTCAACAGATGGGGACGTTTGCAAGACAACAACCATCTGCACGAACAGTTCAACGACGTTTGCTGCAGTATGGACTATCAGCTCGGAGACCATGGCTGCTGTTACCCTTGACGCTGCATCACAGACAGGAGCGCCTGCGATGGTGTACTCAACGTCGAACCTGGGTGCACGAATAGCAAAACGTCATTTTTTCGGATGAAACCAGGTTCTGTTTACAGCATCATGATGGTCGCATTCGTCTTTGGCGACATTGCGGTGAACGCACATTGGGAGCGTGTATTCGTCATCGCCATACTGGCGTATCACCCGGCGTGGTGGTATGGGGTGCCATTGGCTACACGTCTCGGTCACCTCTTGTTCGCATTGACGGCACTTTGAACAGTGGACGTTACATTTCAGATGAGTTACGACCCGTGGCTCTACCCTTCATTCGATCCCTGCAAAACCCTACATTTCAGCGGGATAATGCACGACCGTATGTTGCAGGTCCTGTATGGGCCTTTTTGGATAGAGAAAATGTTGGACTGCTGCCCTGGCCAGCACATTCTCCAGATCTCTCACCAATTGAAAACGTCTGGTCAATGGTGGCCGAGCAACTGGCTCATCACAATACGCCGGTCACTACTCTTGATGCACTGTGGTATCGTGTTGAAGCTGCATAGGCAGCTGTACCTGTACACGCCATCCAAGCTCTGTTTGACTCGATGCCCAGGCGTATCTAGGCCGTTATTACGGCCAGAGGTGGTTGTTCTGGGTACTGGTTTCTCAGGATCTATGCCCCAAAATTGCGTGAAAATATAATCATGCGTCAGTTCAAGTATAATATATTTGTCCAATGATTACCCGTTTATCGTCTGCATTTCTTCCTGGCGTAGCAATTTTAATGGCCAGTAGTGTAGATGCTCACGACTGTAGCATACGAACAGCCAACCAGCCTCATGTCTTCTGAGATGCTCGTTCCCAGGCACCAGGCTATAACTATCTGCCCTGTGTCAAAGCTGCTTATTGCAGTGTATTTCACCTTTTGCGGACCCTGTTGTCGCTAAAATGATGCTCCATTCGTCTCTGCTACGCTTGCACACTTTTCTTCCCGCAGTACCTTCCTGAAACTCCTCCAGGCGGCATTCAGTCTCACGTTGGGCAGTGGTCATAATGTTCTGGCTCATCAGTGTATGCCGCACTAGAATTGCACAATTAATACTAAAAACAAAACAGAAAAAGAGGATATTTGCTCCTAATTCATAAAATATGGCCCGCATCTCGTGGTCGTGCGGTAGCGTTCTCGCTTCCCACGCCCGGGTTCCCGGGTTCGATTCCCGGCGGGGTCAGGGATTTTCTCTGCCTCGTGATGGCTGGGTGTTGTGTGATGTCCTTAGGTTAGTTAGGTTTAAGTAGTTCTAAGTTCTAGGGGACTGATGACCATAGATGTTAAGTCCCATAGTGCTCAGAGCCATTTGAACCATTTGAACCATAAAATATGAAACTGATGTATCGTTGCAGGAATTGGTTCCAGAGTACTAGTTAGCACGATTGTCGAGTTGAGCCTTGAGCCGTTACCACACGGACCGTGCATTCTAACGTGAACGTTGAACGTCCCGAGTTTCGGACGTCATAGCGTGGAGAAAACATATTGGCGAGTCTTTCCGAATGTACAGAGCAATATCCCAGATATTCTGAAAGTGCGTTTAAAGGTAGACCAATGAGTTGGTCTCCATCAGAGGAGAGAATAAAAAGTGCAAAAAAAAGAAGAAGAAGAAGAAATAACGCCATCCTACGTCTCCCTTCTGTGCAGAGCAGAGTTGGGGGATGCGATATCGGCTTTTTTATGGATTCTATACAAATATTTGCCGTTTCAAGGCACCAGCGAATTGAAGATATTTCAAAAACCCGTCATTAATTCTAAAATTTCTTGTAATAAAATGACGAGAAACGTTATATTGATGGTTAAAGAATTTTCGAATTGTGGCTTGCGTGTTATGAAATTATTCTGTTTCAAGGCAACAGCACACTGAAGCTCCATCAAAAAGCCGTTGTTCTTAGTCCAGTTCGTTGTAATTAAATGTCAGTCAGTAACATATCTACGACTGAAGCTTTCAGGAATTGCAAGAGGCAAAGTATGCTCAACAGTCCTTTATTGTAGGTGTAGCGTAATGAGTGAAAAAAAAGTAGAGCTGCACAGTTGTAAAGTAATGCGTGAAATGTTTCTGGTTCGCTTCTTTCTGCATCCATATATCTATTTACTCACATTTGCATTTTATCTTATTTTCTGCTCCTTTCTTATTAATTTAATAGAAGTATATTCTATAATATTCGATGTTATGTAAATATAAGTGCGCTCCCTCTGAGAAGTGATTTTCTTCGATTGTCATTATCTACAACACAGCTTGTTGTACTTGCAGTATAATATTTCGAACTTTCTTGCTTCAAGTCTTGTGCTTCATAGCATGTAAAGATTCTACAACTGAATAGGAAAAGTGACCAAGTAAGAATGACGTTAGGGTTTCACTAAAAAGCGAAAATGATGAAATAAGGTTTACCTTACGTGGAGAACTATTGTAAATTTGTATCGAACTATTTGTAATGGAACTTTTATAAGCCTGTGTCCTTATTAACTGGACATGGCACAGGGTGACAATTATCGAACCATATGAAATAAAATCGATATAACCTCTGAGCGGCTTGCGTTAGGACATTAAAACTGCACTGTTGGCTACGGGGCATGGGAATGCGCTGTATGGTTTGGTTTAGCGACGAAGCCCACTTTTATTTGGATGGGTTCGTCAATAAGCAAAACTGACGTATTTGGGGGACAGAGAATCCTAATTTCGTAATCGAGAAGTTTCTTGACCCTCAACGGGTGACAGTGTGGTGTACAATGTCCAGTCACGAATGGTTCAAATGGCTCTGAGCACTATGGGACTTAACTTCTGAGGTCATCAGTCCCCTAGAACTTAGAACTACTTAAACCTAACTAACCTAACGACATCACACACGTCCATGCTCGAGGCAGGATTCGAACCTGCGACCGTAGCGGTCTCACGGTTCCAGTCTGTAGCGCCTAGAACCGCTCGGCCACTCTGGCCGGCCAGTCACGAATAATCGGTGCGATGTTCCTTGATGGCACGGTGAATACCGAATGGTACGTGAAGGTTTTGGAAGATAATTTCATCTCCATTGTCCAAAATGACCCTGATTTGGACAAGATGTGGTTTATGCAAGACGGAGCTCGACACCATCGAAGCAGGAGAATGTTTGATGTCCGGGAAGGAGCACTTTGGAGACCAGATTCTGGCTCTTGGGTACTCGGAGGCCACTGGCATGGTGGTCGATTGGCCGCCATATTCCCCGGGTCTGGACACATGCGACTCCTTTTTGTGGGGCTATATTACCGACAGGGTGTACAACAATAACCCCAAAGCCATTGCTGAGCTGAAAACAGCATCGATGTTCCGACAGCATCGATGTTCCGACACTTCAGCGGGTCATGCAGAATTTCGCTATTCCTCTGCGCCACATCATTGCCAATGAGTGAAGGCATATCGAACGCGTCATAAACTAAATCCGAATACCTATCGTGACCAGAACGAAGTTTCCCCTCTGCAGCGGAGTGTGCGCTGATATGAAACTTCCTGGCAGATTAAAACTGTGTGCCGGACCGAGACTCGAACTCGGGACCTTTGCCCTTCGCGGGCAAGTGCTCTACCAACTCAGCTATCCAAGCACGCCTCACGCGCCGTCCTCACAGCTTTACTTTTGCCAGTACCTCGTCTTCTACCCTCCAAACTTAACAGAAGCTCTCCTGCGAACACAGAATCTCTCCTGCACACAGTTTTAATGTGCTAGGAAGTTTCATCTATTGTGACGTTTACATGTTGAATAAAGTGTGCACCACGCAGTTTGTAACTACTTTACATTTCTTTCTTCATATAATTCAACAACTGTCACCCTGCACTTTCCTTTTTGCCTTATAATACGTTCACGGATATTGAAGTTTTTTTTATGTGTACTACAGACAGAACAATATGACTGGCATGTGGACAAAGGAGGAAATGTGCGTTTTTATAGAGCTAACATGGAAATTAACGTATGCCCATTTCGAAAGCAAACTGTGTGATTTGTGAACCTGATAAAGTAGACTACTGCCGCAGGAACGCTCTGTGATCGCGTATACCACGTTGAGGCACAAGTACGTATGCACAAGCCACATCGTTTCTGAGTGTTCAGCAGCACGGTGAACCCTGCTCACTCAACGTTGACTTTCGAATGCACAGTCCACGTGCCGAAGGATTTAGGTTTAGCTACGTGGCAGAAAACACAGGACTGGTAACGTTTCCGACAGCAAGGATATTGGCTTATAGCAGAAGGACTAAGAACGTGAAGTGTGCTGTTAAGAGCAACTTGGATGAAACAGTAACAGACTGATTGCAAAGACTTTGGTTCTGTGGGGATTCTGCGATGCTGTGTCCAGCCTCGGCGGGTGCCAGCTCTCCTGTTACGAGGCTTTACGCGCATGGGTGGTATAGTCCTCTCGCGTCGCTTTGTAACGGCACACTCGCGACCTACACAGCCGAGATAGTTGGAGACGTGCTGTAGCGAGCACTGCGCCGGGTGGCCTTTAGACTTATCACAGTCGCTGCTTTTGTGCCGTCCAGCGCACTTCGCACGTGTTATAGCAGCGCGGCGTGGCTGAAACCTCGGCACAAAAAACGTTGTGCTGGCTCACGTTTAGCCTGCAACTTCTCCACGTCCGCGCAGACATGAACTACCGTATTTAGCTGAAAGATCTTACGGTTCTCTGTACTCAGCAGGAACACAAAGAGAGTGGAATCTCCAGATCTGTTCCTGGGGACAGTGGGCACGCTAAAGCCGTTCTTATTTCCTGAAAACTGATACTATTGCCCGAATTAAAACATTCGAAAGCTACGTAAAAAGAAACAAGAACCCTCCATTCCAAACGTTTCTTATACTATCTAATTTTAGTTGTTCTTTCTCTGCACATCTTATCCGAGCCCCATCTTTAGACAATTCTGCTTCAATATTTAGTTCTTGGGCACCTTACTCATCATAAAATGTTTATTGCATAGTATATGTACAGATTCTATTAAGATGGGTCTTTATTGTGCAATGTTTAATATATACAGGGTGACCATTGATCGCGACCGGGCCAAATGTCTCACGAAATAAGCGTCAAACGAAAAAACTACAAAGAACAAAATTTGTCTAGCTTGAAGGGGGAAACCAGATGGCGCTATAGTAGGCCCGCTAGATGGCGCTGCCATACGTCAAACGGATATCAGCTGCGTTTTTTAAAATAGGAACCCCCATTTTTATTAAATATTCGTGTATTACGTAAAGAAATATGAATGTTTTAGTTGTTCCACTTTTTTCGCTTTGTGATAGATGGCACTGTAATAGTCACAAACATATGGCTCACAATTTTAGACGAACAATTGGTAACAGGCAGGTTTTTTTTTAAATTAAAATACCGAACGTAGGTACGTTTGAACATTTTATTTCAGTTGTTCCAATGTGATACATGTACCTTTGTGAACTTATCATTTCTGAGAACGCATGCTGTTACAGCGTGATTACCTGTAAATACCACATTAATGCAATAAATGCTCAAAATGATGTCCGTCAACTTCAATGCATTTGGCAGTACGTGTAACGACATTCCTCTCAACAGCGAGTAGTTCGCCTTCTGTTATGTTCGCACATGCACTGATAATGCGCTGACGCATGTTGTCAGGCGTTGTCGGTGGATCACGACAGCAAATATCCTTCAACTTTCCCACAGAAAGAAATTCGGGGACGTCAGATCCGGTGAACGTGCGGGCCGTGGTATGGTGCTTCGACGACCAATCCACCTATCATGAAATATGCTATTCAATTCCGCTTCAACTGCACGCGAGCTATGCGCCGGACGTCCATCATGTTGGAAGTCTGTCATGCAGTGAAACATTTTGTAGTATGGTTCAAATGGCTCTGAGCACTATGGGACTGAACTGCTAAGGTCATCAGTCCCCTAGAACTTAGAACTACTTAAACCTAACTAACCTAAGGACATCACACACATCCATGCCCGAGGCAGGATTCGAACCTGCGACCGTAGCGGTCGCGCGGTTCAGGACTGCAGCGCCTAGAACCGCTCGGTCACCCCGGCCGGCCATCTTGTAGTAACATCGGTAGAACATTACGTAGGAAATCAGCATACATTGCACCATTTAGATTGCCATCGATAAAATGGGGGCCAATTATCCTTCCTCCCATAATGCCGCACCATACATTAACCCGCCAAGGTCGCTGATGTTCCACTTGTCGCAGCCATCGTGGATTTTCCGTTGCCCAATAGTGCATATTATGCCGGTTTACGTTATCGCTGTTGGTGAATGACGCTTCGTCGCTAAATAGAACGCGTGCAAAAAATCTGTCATCGTCCTGTAATTTCTCTGCCGGCCGGTGTGGCCGTGCGGTTCTAGGCGCTTCAGTCTGGAACCGCGTGATCGCTACGGTCGCAGGTTCGAATCCTGCCTCGGGCATGGATGTGTGTGATGTCCTTAGCTTAGTTAGGTTTAAGTAGTTCTAAGTTCTAGGGGACTGATGACCTCAGAAGTTAAGTCCCATAGTGCTCAGAGCCATTTGAACCATTTGAGGGAGTATTTACATATCTGCTTGGTGCAGGAAAATTCTTGTACATGGGAATGAGTATGTGACAGCAACAGGAATATGAGAAACATTTGACATGGAAGCACTGGGAACCAGGGAAACAGTCATTTTCTCGTGGAAAGCGATACGACGTTTGGAACAGATTGTTTAACGTGGATGACCATCAAATGTAGAATAATAAATTTATGTATGTCAGATTACAAGCCCAGGTGTGACCCCAAAGCTATCGGCAACCACCTTATAGATTTTTATAAAGTGTCCTTAGCCCAAGAGCATTGCATTACGAGCTTGGAGACTGCAATATACAACTACAGAATGGATCGCATCTTTGATCCTGTACAAGACTGCTTACGTCTCAACAATGTGCTTCTCGGTACTCTCTACAATCACAACCATGCGGCGTTAGCTAACGAATAGTTGCTGCGTGGTTTTTAACAACATTCTGCTGTATATCTTTTGGGATAATAGGGATACATACAAGTTGACTGCTGTCTTTGATGCTGGGAAAAGGAACCATCTGCCTCTAAATTCTCTAAACTGATATAGATCTGCGTTAAAGTATGATGGAAAGTAGATGGAGTAATCTGTTGAGAGGGGTTGTAACTAGGTATGATTTAATGTTAGACTGATGATGCATTCTAGAGAAAAGGAGATGTTGCGGCAGGTCATTTATCGGACATTTAACCATTTTTTCCTCTTGTTCTCTCGGGGTGTATCAGTTGTGTGGTATAACTTGCTTTCGGGTTGTATACAACTGTATGTTCTGTGTATGACTTATAGCGCAATCAGTCTGCGATCATTAACAGCAAAACTCTCCATACCGCAGTCATCAGAGGACGTCCAACGCATGTGTGATGAATTAATGGCACCAAACCGATGGAAGACCTATTTCAGCACTCTCCTCTAGACGAATGAAGATGTATATGAAGTACTCCATTCCCCTACCCTACCTCGGACGCAAATGGAGTATTCAGTTTCATAACTGCGGTGATTCTAAGCTAGTGACAGGGGATTGTGAGGTACTGTAATCCCTGCGTATACATGTTCTTGACATGTCGTGTGTGGAAGCAAGAGCAGCATGACGTATGATTTCACACGTTAAACATCGCTGCTATCCGTTTGTCTGTTTCGTTATAAAATGTCATTGTTTCACGAATTTTCCATTGCTGACGGTCATTTTATAGGACTGATGAGAGCATAGCATAGTTTCTGAATCGTTATCGGATGTAAAGAGCGAGCATTATATGCCTCCGGAAAGCTATATAGTGCATGGATCACAAAGAATCTATTTTTTGTTTTTCCTTTGGTGTGGAAGGTAGCAGTTTTAAAGTCTCTCGCCATAATGGGTGGGACAGAAAACTTGAACGGTAAATGTATGTCAGGTGTTGGAAATATATTTCTTGCATTGGAGTATTAACAGCGTTTCAGTCCATGCGACTGATATATCGGGAATCACACTACTTTAACGTTGTAACGTGCTTGAGTGCTGAACCATGTGTGTTTATGTTCTACGATTATTTCTCTCTTCCCAATACCAAACACAGCATGTTGTTCTCAATGGAGAGACGTCTACAGACGTTAAAGTAACCTCTGGCGTGCCACAGGGGAGTGTTATGGAACCATTGCTTTTTACAATATATATAAATGACTTAGTAGATAGTGTCGGAAGTTCCATGCGGCTTTTCGCGGATGATGCTGTAGTATACAGAGAAGTTGCAGCATTAGCAAATTGCAGCGAAATGCAGGAAGATCTGCAGCGGATAGGCACTTGGTGCAGGGAGTGACAACTGACCCTTAACATAGACAAATGTAATGTATTGCGAATACATAGAAAGAAGGATCCTTTATTGTATGATTATATGATAGCGGAACAAACACTGGTAACAGTTACTTCTGTAAAATATCTGGGAGTATGTGTACGGAACGATTTGAAGTGGAATGATCATATAAAATTAATTGTCGGGAAGGCGGGTGCCAGGTTGAGATTCATTGGGGGAGTCCTTAGAAAATGTAGTCCATCAACAAAGGAGGTGGCTTACAAAACACTCGTTCGACATATACTTGAGTATTGCTCATCAGTGTGGGATCCGTACCAGGTCGGTTTGACGGAGGAGATAGAGAAGATCCAAAGAAGAGCGGCTCGTTTCGTCACAGGGTTATTTGATAACCGTGATAGCGTTACGGAGATGTTTAGCAAACTCAATTGGCAGACTCTGCAAGAGAGGCGCTCTGCATCGCGGTGTAGCTTGCTGTCCAGGTTTCGAGAGGATGCGTTTCTGGATGAGGTATCGAATATATTGCTTCCCCCTACTTATACCTCCCGAGGAGATCACGAATGTAAAATTAGAGAGATTATAGCGCGCACGGAGGGTTTCCGGCAGTCGTTCTTCCCGCGAACCATACGCAACTGGAACAGGAAAGGGAGTTAATGATAGTGGCACGTAAAGTGCCCTCCGCCACACACCGTTGGGTGGCTTGCGGAGTATAAATGTAGATGTAGATGTAGAAACGCTACACTACAACAATTCTACAGAATTGATAGCACAAGTGACTTACGTAAAATGTTTCAAACTCCTTCCGTCTGGAGTTCTATTACGCATAAATCATACGGTAATCATTTGGTATATCACCACAATACTCTCACATGTAATGCGTTTGTATCTAGTACACGCCAATAAGGAGTGCTAAACTGCTCAGCGTGCACGCACCTAGAGAGATCGTATGTAATTGAATGGGTGACGTGATTAAGATTGGTACAGAATAGTCTTCACAGAACAGTAGTTACGGTATTGGAATGAGAATACCAGTATATATCACTAGCGTCGGTCAGTACAGGTTTGGAACACGTGTTATACTCTTTGTGAAAGCAAAATCTCGAAGTGTATTGGTTATATGGAATCCAGATCATTCTGTTCCTTCATGAGATGTTGAATGCAGCAGGTATCGTACCCCCCTGCTTCTGGTCGGTTCCAAATTAAATCGGAGACAATACTGCAGGGAGGGATGGTTAAAGACAGAGGAAGAGTTACGAGATGCATAGAGAGAGGCCGCCTAGAGCTTTGCTCAGGGTCCTTAGCCAAAGGTTCAACGAAGGGGTAGTTCGTTTTGAAATAGAGGGCAGACGGCTATATCTTTGAATCTCCGACTTTATCCTACGAATGTAAAAATACTTTGTGTTTCCCATCCACATAGGTGGAGATGGTAAAATGTAATAATATCTTACTGAATTTATGAAGTGTTTCAGCTAATGAAAGTAATTTTTGCACCTCCTCTCTGCTGATGGCTATTTCCTACACTAAGAAATAGTGATGTAGGCAGCGTAACAGTGTTTGCAATATGTCCACATGCATATGACCTTCGCAAAGTAATGGAGGGCGTTGTTTAGCAATGCTAGAGAAATTGAAAACCGTGTTGCAATGTCATTGGCTGGTTTTGCTGCTGTGACAACTCGTCGAGAGTGGTGGCTTGGATTTCAAGTAATTGACTAAAATGCGTTGAAATTACGGAAAACCTAGTAAAATTACGAAAATTGATGGAAAATGCGTAAAATTAATGAAAATTCGACAAAAAATGTAGAGGGGTGAGGGTACTTACAGACTCACCAGGGTGTATGAAAATCGTTCCATTCCTCCACCGGTGGGATTGACAACTGATGGTACATACTATTCGTGCTCTACGGGTTTAAGTCCTGCAGAATACCCCCCTTGTTCCACATGTGGTTATGCATTGTAAGTCATGAAGATAAAAGATGCAGTGCCGAATGATTTGGAGGTCAGAAAAAGAGACCACATATCTAGGTGCACTATGCACCACCAATATGTGGAATCAATGCTCTGAGTCTCTTCGAAAACAGAACACCAAGACATCTGCTACCCACCACTATGGAAGACGAGATTAAATGTACAGGTCATTCCCTTCAGATAGCTGTTTGGAAATCCACAATGCCGCAAACACTTCCAGTTTCCTTAAATTGATATGTCTTCCAAATTTTTCTCAACCATTCTGTGAGTTGTGGGGGCCGTTTAGTTTACACCATATGTTCAGCTTTCTGTGAGGCTCAGGGGATCGAAATGTGTTAAAGTCGGTTTAGTGCCTGACATAGACCTCAAAGTCGTGATAGAAAAACAAAATATATGGACGTGTGCACAGCTGTAGTCATTCACTGCTTTGATGTGTTACAGCAAAAAATAAAGTATCAAACTGCTTATGAAACAACAACACAAGAACCCACTATTGTGGTTGATGGTATGTGGGATACAATCTTCCTCCAGCACAGACGACAAAACTTTACACAGATCCGTGAAAGCGACTTCGATGACTGGCCACCGGTTCCAATGGACTAATACATATATATTTAATGGGATCAGAACGTATAGTCGATGTCAACACACAGACGGTATTTATTCTCGATACATCGGAAGAGACATGATAACATCTTATTGTCTTCTCTACCAGTTGATGTTAGCGAAGTTTTTTATGGCTTTACTCTGTTAGATGTTGCAAAAATAACGAGGAGAGAGAGAGAGAGAGAGAGAGAGAGACTGAGAGGCTGTGTTGCCAATGACACCATTACACTGTCGCAGTTCTGGCGTGCTAATCACAGGAATACGATCAGAACATGTACAGTGGGATATTTATAGACTGTCATTCGGTATCAATGAACGGTAGAAGTTATACTTCTGAATTTCTTTGTGAGCTGTAAGTTAGTGTGCTATTTTTCTCGTTGTGATAGCTCTCTGCCTAGTCAGCGAAAGATGGAGGATTAGACAGTGTTCTAACTATTGAACAGTGATGTCGGAATGCTATTGGATTTCGAGGAAATTAGCAGGGGTCTGTGACTTGGCTGGGAATCAGTTCCAGCTGCGCTGGCAAACGCCAGCTATAGTGCAAAAGCGTATGTAACATAAACAAAAGACGCTAAGGCTTTTTAATTGTAATTACGCCTTTATTCCTCGACAGATATGTGATAACAACGATGTAGCTGGAGGGGTTCGCTACTGGGAAGCTGTGGTAGGCCATGCGAAACGACGCCCAGCTGGTGTGAGTGTAGACATATAACATTTTTTCGGACTCTATGCACCTATAAATGACAATCACGCTGCTTATCAGGGAAATGTTATGCTCTTGGAATTTAAAGCTACTGTGGTTACTGCTTTGACATGTCACCAGAGGTGATCAGACTACTATTTCTGTAAAAAATTACGTATGCCGTCGTAAGGATAGGATTGATTTGTCGTGGGGAATTGTGATTTCAACGCACAGCGGAGTATTTTCGACCGTAAGAGGTGATAGATTCATTTCGTAAACATCTACAAAATATACCAATGCGATGGTTCAACTGGATTGCTATAGTGTACAAACAGGGCAGGCAATACAGCTGTTACCAAAAGGATAAACAGAACATCCTCTCATCGGTTCCCCTAAGCAGATCCTCACATGTTCTTTGTCTCACTATTGACTGCGAAGTTCATTACAGTACACCACCGCATATCGGTGATATCTTTCCAACCTATTCATCCGCGTGAGAGCTATTGATTAGCGCATAATGCCGGACGCCTGTTCTTTACAACACTTATTTGAGAGAGTCTTGGCTGGATGCAGCACCTTCCGCAAATGCTGACTGAAAATACCTGCAGTCTATTCTTGAATCTGTTTGGCTTAAATGTCAAATAATTTCCTAGAACCGAGAAGAATTGAGACACCTAGCTCATGTGTGTGTTTCGTTTCGCACGGTATACACATATATAGGATTATAGGAAATGTGTATGTGTTGGAGTGTAAAGTTACTGTGGCAGCATTCCGATCAAAGGGAGGTATATATCTGAGGTGGAAAATTGCAATTTCAATGCATCGACAACCTTAAGGGGGATGAAAGATTTTACGTGGCATTTTATGTCCAGCCATAAGAAGAATATAGATTTACGTGGCAAATTGATGTTTCCAGAGCCACAGTCGTCAGGAGGAGGTATTTCCGATACTTCTCTCATTGTCGAGTGTCACCATATTGGTGCTAAAACCGTAATATTTAATTGTAATTACACTGATAAATACGTGGCTGTTTTCCTAGGGCGACTCTGCCTGGAGTATGAGTGCGTGGCGGAGGTACATCTACATCTACATTTATACTCCGCAAGCCACCCAACGGTGTGTGGCGGAGGGCACTTTACGTGCCACTGTCATTACCTCCCTTTCCTGTTCCAGTCGCGTATGGTTCGCGGGAAGAACGACTGTCTGAAAGCCTCCGTGCGCGCTCTAATCTCTCTAATTTTACATTCGTGATCTCCTCGGGAGGTATAAGTAGGGGGAAGCAATATATTCGATACCTCATCCAGAAACGCACCCTCTCGAAACCTGGCGAGCAAGCTACACCGCGATGCAGAGCGCCTCTCTTGCAGAGTCTGCCACTTGAGTTTATTAAACATCTCCGTAACGCTATCACGGTTACCAAATAACCCTGTGATGAAACGCGTCGCTCTTCTTTGGATCTTCTCTATCTCCTCCCTCTACCCGACCTGGTACGGATCCCACACTGATGAGCAATACTCAAGTATAGGTCGAACGAGTGTATTGTAAGCCACCTCCTTTGTTGACGGACTACATTTTCTAAGGACTCTCCTAATGAATCTCAACCTGGTACCCGCCTTACCAACAATTAATTTTATATGATCATTCCACTTCAAATCGTTCCGCACGCATACTCCCAGATATTTTACAGAAGTAACTGCTACCAGTGTTTGTTCCGCTATCATATAATCATACAATAAAGGATCCTTCTTTCTATGTATTCTATGTAGCCGCTGAACGGAACGATGACATTTCCAGCTTAAAGCGCGAGCCATTGCTGACCTCCAGAATCGGTCGGGTGGGATATGTGGATGCAAGTGATCTCACCGTGTCGCCTTCTAGACGGGTGAATAGCGAACTAATACTCAGTATGTGTTGGGAAGATTTCGCTATCGCGTGGTTTGCGAGTATTCTCCAGTTTTTACGTGGATATTTCAGAAGATTCAATATCGATCACCGACAAGTGTTACCGCTGGACATACTGACAACATCCGAACTCCTATCACTCCCGTCTTGAACACCCTCCACGCCCCGGCGGTCCTCTCCAATGGGCTAGGTGCGGCTGCAGACCTGGTGCGATCACGGAGACGCGCGTGCACGGCGGAACTAGCACTACGCGACCTCTGGCCTGGGGTGCTGCGTGTGGACATCGAGACATGAGCGCACGGGATGTACGAGTGTTCCAGCGATCTCCGACATCTAACCATGGCAACTAGCACTACGGAATGGGACGTCATTTAAGTGTTTGGTATTTACTGCTTCTCAATACAGTTCAGTGGACCCTGTCTTGCTGCATAAATGTGGGAGTGACATCCATAGTTGTTATTATCCTATGAGGTGGCAGGCCCCTCCTCGTCCTCCTCCTCCTCCTCCTCATTCTTCGCCCTGGTGTAGCTGAAAGAACCAACTTAAGGATTATATAGTGACTTAAAAACTAATAGCAACGTCAAATTCCTGACTGATCAACTTGTTTTCAATAGTGGTATTGTGTGCACACTCCAGTCAGAGCCCTGTTTAAGGACATATCGCAACTGAATTGAAATTTTAAATTCACAGCTACCTCCAACACAATGGACTTACTGCCAAGTAGCCTACCTATGCTAGTATCTGCCACCAGGATGCAAGGAAAAAATCCAGGAAGTGGGGGGGGGGGGGGGGGAGAGTATGTTCAAATGGCTCTGAGCACTATGGGACTTTACTTCTGAGGTCTCTGTCGCCTAGAACTTAGAACTACTTAAACCCAGCTAACCTAAGGACAAAATGTTCAAATGTGTGTGAAATCTTATGGGACTTAACTGCTAAGGTCATCAGTCCCTAAGCTTACACACTACTTAACCTAAATTATCCTAAGGACAAACACACACACACCCATGCCCGAGGGAGGACTCGAACCTCCGCCGGGACCAGCCGCACAGTCCATGACTGCAGCGCCTAAGACTGCTCAGCTAATCCCGCGCGGCACCTAAGGACATCACACACATCCATGTCCGAGGCAGGATTCGAACCTGCGACCGTAGCGGTCGCGCGGTTCCAGACTTTAGCGCCTAGAACCGCTCGGCCACCCCTACTGGTGGGGAACAGTAGGGTTTTGGAACCAGACAGTTGGGGGATCGAATCTTGGAGTTTCATACCACATATCCCAGTTCTAGAATCGACCAATAGGATGCAAGGAAAAGCTGTCCACAAAGAGGGTACTGAGTTAATTAATTAGTCAATCAATTAGATAGGGTTGGGGACCTATTTCAAAGACATCCACTGTTCAGCATTTTCAGAAGGTCGGGGTTTTTTTATAGGTATCCGCTGCTTTGTTCAGGACAAGGGAGGGGTTAGTGTTGTTTCTAGTGGCACACAAAAGACGCTACGTAGTTCTTCTGGAATGACTGTTTTCCATCTGCTACAGGTTTCCATATCGCCAGAAGTGTGAGAACAAAGTCGATGTATTTTACAAGAACTGCGTCTTCCAAAATCAAATAAACAGTAGAGAATGATGAGCTTCTCCTGCCAAATACGAGACAGATCCAACCCCTGCGAATTGAGTTTTATAAAGTCCCTGCTATGTATCTGACACTGATTTGAATTTCGTATTATGAGATCCTTCCTGTACAGCCCAGACGGAGTCTTTCCCTACAAATTTGCAGGCGAGGGAGGGGAAGGAAAACGGGAGAGCAACTGGGGGCTGGGGGATTTCCCAGAGGGGAAAGGGGTATTTAATTGATCAATTTAATTAATAAGTCAATTAATTTGATATCGAAAGTGTGCTTGTATCATCGAGGGGAGGGGGGTGGGATTGAGAATTTCACAAAGGGGTGGGCGGGTGATTTGCTCCTGAATGTATGCAACCTGCACAAACAAAGTGGTATAGAACAGACATGAATTCAAATGTTTTCCATAAAACTGGCTTTAGAGCGGTACACTAGTTATAAAATCTGTTTCCCTTGTTTTATAGTTACAGCTGTTTCATCTTGCATTTGTCAAATAAATGAATTTGTGAGCTGTTTTCTTAATAGACAGTTTCGACATTACTAGGTGTACCGGCCATGGATAGAGCATTTCAATCCTAAGTACTTCCTGGAAAGGGAGAGAAGTGGAAGCTCTCCTGTTGCTGTTTTGTGTCACATCTCGGCTTGTTAAGCATGGCGCCTCTGGAAAATTGAGGGCATTCTCAGGGGAGAGACCTATGTTTACATTCTAGAATACGTAATGAAGCTAAGTGTTGCGCTGCTGGATCTTCAAGGGGACATCTGTTTCCTTCATATATGAACAGGGAACAGCATAAAAGTTTTTTGATAGTTTTCAAATATTCAGCCATTCATTTCCTAAAGGCTACAACCTGTCGAAGCAACCATCCTAATTTGTAGTTTGGTATTCTCCAGATTTATCCCATATTGTTGATGCATTTTATTCTGGTCATGGTGATATGAAAGTAGTTTATTCTATCCATGGTGGGAAACGCTCAGTCTGTGCTGAGCTGTTGGATTGGAAGGTGCAAATATTACTCTGTCCAGCAAATACATATCCTAGTTATGTAATTGCACTTCTGCAGTTTGGAGGTTTTGTCTTGTTGGAAAATTTTTGCATGTGAGCTCACCTTGACGTGCAGGGACTGAACAATGTCACCTCCAGAGAACGTCTCACCTCTCTGCCTCCCCCTCCACCTCCCACCTCCCTTTGGGAAAGACTTGTGATATGACCCTTATAGCTTCTAGCCTCGTACGTTGCTCCTAAATACACTCATGTTCAGAAGAAACAGAACATCTTGAACAACTAGAGATAGGACATTCATATTCCCAGGACATGTACATTAGTTTGTTCTGCAGAAATGATTATCATTTGAGGCACATCGGTTCAGCATGTGTCCTGCTGCCTTGTAGGTACAGGTTTGTTCATTTAAAAAATGACGATCATTCCACTTGGGACCAGTGGAAGGTAAAGCGCTCCGTCTTCAGGCCACGAGTGGCGTACCGGGACCATCCGACCGCCGTGTCATCCTCAGAGGAGGGAGCGGACAGGAGGGGCGCGGGGTCAGCACACCGCTCTCCCGGTCGTTATGATGGTATTCTTGACCGAAGCTGCTACTATTTGCTCGAGTAGCTCCTCAATTGACATCACGAGGCTGAGTGCACCCCGAAAAATGGCAACAGCGCATGGCAGCTGGATGGTCACCCATCCAAGTGCCGGCCACGCCCAACAGCGCTTAACTTCGATGATCTGATGGGAACCAGTGTACTCACTGTGGCTAGGCCGCTGCCCGCTTGTGGAAGGTACATTAGCGTATTTGTTTCAGTTGTAAATATGTGTCATGTATTATTGTTTTTCTGACACGTTCTACATCCTAGGGGACCTCCTCATTACAGATCAATTGGAATGAAAATAAATCTAATGTAATCTAATCTACCATAGGCCTGGGTAACTTGTTCCATGAATGATGGCACCGATGCGTATTAGGCACGAATGGCGTCCTGTGGCATAGCTATCAATACTCCATTCACCTGACTCCTAAGTTCATCTGTGGTGGTTACACAGCACCTGTCGTTTCACCATATACCACACGTTTTTTATTGGCGACAAGTCTGGTGGTCTGCTGGGTCAGGGCGAAAGGTTGAAATTCTCTGACACCAAGAAGGCATGTGATCATGCAGCAACATGTGGTACTGCAATGTTTTGATGAAAAATGGCGTCTGGTGTGTTGTGCGGGAAGGATATGGCTACTGGTAGCAGGATGTCATTTACGTATGTCATACTAGTCGCAGTGCCCTGGACACAAACCAACTGTGATTTGTTGTTGTACCCAACAGCACCACACGCCACAAGGCCTTGAGATGGCACTGTATGACTTGTGCAAATACAGTCATTGCGATGCCACTCCCCCTGTCTGTGGCGAACCAAAATGCGGCCATCATTTTCAAACAGACAGAACCTGGATTCGTCCGAAAACACCATCTGATGCCGTTCCTGTCCCCAGTAATGTTGTTATGTAGACTATTGCCGTCTAGCATGTTTATGCACATTCGTCAAAGGTAGGCAGAGAAGTGGGTGACGCACACGTAACACGTGCCGTAATAAACGGTGACGGACTGTCACCTCTGATAGAGCCGAGGAGGACGCAGATTTGTCCTGAAGTGCCATTCGGATGAGGTGTCGATCTTTTCGGGGTGTGGTCTGGGTGGTGCGACCTGACCCATCTCGTCGTGTTCTATGGCCTTCCGTGGACCATTCTGCACACATCTGTTGCACTGACGAAACACTCCGTCCCACACGAGCAACAATTTCCGGGATGGACGCATCAGAGTCTCTCATTCCAATAATGTGCCCTCTTCCAAACACATTGATTGGATGATACGGTTCGGTCATACATCTATGAGACATCCTGCACATCTGCTCTAGTCACACTGATCCATTACCTTCGATTTATAGCGAAAACGAGAGCTGCAGGCACATTTTACCTGTAGGTGGTATTGCGCTGCGATATCGATTTCGTCCTTGATCCCGCCAGCCGACATGGTTCAAATGCCAATCATTTCTGCAGAACATACTCATGTACATGTCCTGTGAATATGAACTTCCTATCTCTAGTCGTTCGAGGTGTTCTGTTTTTTTTTCTGAACATCAGCGTACATTGAGGAGGAAGGTGACATGGCTAAAGGTGTATCGAATGAGTCCGCGCCTTCCTTTTTCATTTTGCCCATTTGTCTTCTTTGTTCCTTGTAGTGCATTCAGATATTTGTTTTCGTCTAGCTTGTTCTGTTCTTTGTCCTTTGCATGTAAATTACTCTTGCTTCCAGCCTCTTCTCTGTTTGATTGCTCAGGGTTCATAGAGACGTAAATCGCATTCAGTAGATATTGCATTTGAGCTATGTATTTTCTCTGATATGTTAAATTGTTGGAATGTCTAAATCACAAATGCTTCTTTTGTTATTACTATGCTTCTGTTAAATTGTGTTAAGCATGTGTTATTACCATAGGACTACTTCCGAGGTAATTGAAAGCTCGGCTTGATTAACTTTAGTATCCAATATTTTCATATCCGTATTGACCAGTTTAGTCTTTCTCCTCACTGACATTAATTTAATATTCGAGGTATTTAGAAGTTACTTCGGATTTACTCTTTCGAAATGCATGGATAGCACCTACGTTGTCTCGTTTCTTTCCTGAATTCGCGACTACTACTACGTATTATTCCTCATATTTTCTAGTGCAGTTGCTGCACCATTGAGGGAAGTCGTTTTCACAACAGTGTGGCAACACAGAAGTTAACATTGTTTTATGTTTTATACATCTCAGTTCGATACCACACCTTTCGTATCTGATTTAGCTGATTGGTCTTAATGTGGCATTCAGCAGGCTACGCCTCTCATCGTATGATGGACTCCGTAAACCACGTACCTAACCAAACTGTTTAATATAAATCTCTCAGCTACGACAGGACCTGAATTCTTAAATGCTACAGTAAATACTAACTCAGTGTGCCAATTACAAATACGTTTTAAATACATTATTTACAGGGCCGCGATCTCACCCATCAAAGCAGAACTGTTCAGGATTGGTTTCAGGGCGAAGACAGAATGACATTCGTTCCACGATCACCGGACTTCAAGCCGATAGAGGGTATGTGGGCGTAGATATCGATGTTATTGCTATGTGGACCCACAAACGCAAGTAACATTCGGACGAATGAAGAAAACGCGAGCTGGGAGATAAGGTATTTCGCACTTAGTGGAAACAATGCCACGGCACTTTCGAGAAATCCTACGTAATGATGGCGGATAGGTTGGTCATTAGAAGTCTACTCCTCGCAAAAGCAATGCAGTCGATCATCTGATAGTCAGTCAGGCGTTGCTTTAAACGGTTGATCGGAATAAATGTCCGTCATCTTTCAGTCTCCTTCTCACCGTTCTTGATCTGCCAGGGCCGGCCGGTGTGGCCGAGCGGTTCTAGGCGCGTCAGTCTGGAACCGCGCGACCGCTACGGTCGCAGGTTCGAATCCTGCCTCGGGCTTGGGTGTGTGTGATGTCCTTAGGTTAGTTAGGTTTAAGTAGTTCTAAGTTCTAGGGGACTGATGACCTCAGATGTTAAGTCCCATAGTGCTGAGAGCCATTTGAACCATTTGATCTGCCAGGACGCTGAGAAACCCATCCAATTGACGGCAAGTAAGGAATAGGTTGGTGCATATGTTGTCCAACAGATATTAGTAATCTCTCACACTAGACACTACGACTGGGCGCGCATGTGTGTGTGTCAGTTTGTTCACGTTTGCACACTGTATGAATAAATACCATTAAGATTTAAAAGATATGCAACAAGAAAAACTGCATTCAACATCACTGCGAAATATTTTAATACAATGGCAAATTACAAAATTCATTTTTACTCAGCCTGGGTCCTGCGTGTTACGTTAACTAAATTCCTGGAGAACGTATTACGTCTAAGATATATTTAGCATAGGCAGTGCGCTCTTGAGGTCGTCAGTCGCGACGAGTGCAGCAATAACCAGTGCCCTGTTTGGTTACGACGGGTGACTGGGCGACACTGCAGCGGATGCTACGATATAAACAGAAAGCATCATCTTGGCACTGAATGCACTGAGAAGATATCACTATCTGCATATTCATCGAGTAGCCAACTTGAAACTCTATTACCAGATTCGATGGAGCAAGTGGAACCAATACCACGTCATTAGTCATCAGAATATTAACCAGTGATAAACTGCCCACTCGCATTTCAACACAAGAAAATGCATAATGGGATGATATCAACACTTCCGTGTCACGCAAAAAATAACTAAGAAGCTTTTCTGCACTTGGTTGTAGTAGGCCTACACAAGTAAATAATTTTTCTCAGAGACATATAATTCATTTCCTACTTGCATCTACCAGATGGCAGTTATAAGAGTCGAGGGACATGAAAGGGAAGCAGTGGTTGGGAAGGGAGTAAGACAGGGTTGTAGCCTCTCCCCGATGTTGTTCAATCTGTATATTGAGCAAACAGTAAAGGAAACAAAAGAAAAATTCGGAGTAGGTATTAAAATTCATGGAGAAGAAATAAAAACTTTGAGGTTCGCCGATGACATTGTAATTCTGTCAGAGGCAGCAAAGGACTTGGAAGAGCAGTTGAATGGAATGGACAGTGTCTTGAAAGGAGGATATAAGATGAACATCAACAAAAGCAAAACAAGGATAATGGAATGTAGTCTAATTAAGTCGGGTGATGCTGAGGGAATTAGATTAGGAAATGAGGCACTTAAAGTAGTAAAGGAGTTTTGCTATTTGGGGAGCAAAATAACTGATGATGGTCGAAGTAGAGAGGATATAAAATGTAGGCTGGCAATAGCAAGGAAAGCGTTTCTGAAGAAGAGAAATTTGTTAACATCCAGTATTGATTTAAGTGTCAGGAAGTTATTTCTGAAAGTATTCGTATGGAGTGTAGCCATGTATGGAAGTGAAACATGGACGATAAATAGTTTGGACAAGAAGAGAATAGAAGCTTTCGAAATGTGGTGCTACAGAAGAATGCTGAAGATTAGATGGGTAGATCACATAACTAATGAGGAAGTATTGAATAGGATTGGGGAGAAGAGAAGTTTGTGGCACAACTTGACCAGAAGAAGGGATCGGTTGGTAGGACATGTTCTGAGGCATCAAGGGATCACCAATTTAGTATTGGAGGGCAGCGTGGAGGGTAAAAATCGTAGAGGGAGACCAAGAGATGAATACACTAAGCAGATTCAGAAGGATGTAGGTTGCAGTAGGTACTGGGAGATGAAAAAGCTTGCACAGGATAGAGTAGCATGGAGAGCTGCATCAAACCAGTCTCAGAACTGAAGACCACAACAACAACAACTTGCATCTCGTGGCACTTGTTTTAGTACGAAGTGGGAAAATAAAAATTTAAGGGTTCTGAAGTACGGTATGACATGAGACTCTTACCGCAGTGCCGCTCGGGGTAGCCGCGCGGTCTCAGGCGTCTTGTCACGGTTCGCATGGCTTCCTCCGTCGGAGGTTCGAGTCCTCCCTCGGGCATGGATGTGTGTGTTGACCTTAGTGTAAGTTAGATTAAGTCGTGTGTAAGCTTAGGGACCAATGACCTAAGCAGTTTGGTCTCATAAAAACTTACCACAAATTTCCAAATTCTTATCGCAGTCCCAATAAAAAATGTGGCAAAAACCAGGGAGGTATCCATTCTTTCGTCCGTCTGGCTGTTTCCTTTAATGCATTACTACTGCTCGGGAGTACGTATTTAAGGATATGTGTACATCGTGTCTTACAGCACAATGAGCCTTACGTTGGGTTGGGTTGTTTTGGGGAAGGAGACCAGACAGCGAGGTCATCGGTCTCATTGGATTAGGGGAGGACCAGGAAGTAAGTCGGCCGTGCCCTTTCAAAGGAACCATTCCGGCATTTGCCTGGAGCGATTTAGAGAAATCACGGAAAACCTAAATCAGGATGGCCGGACGCGGGATTGAACCGTCGTTCTTCCAAATGCGAGTCCAGTGTGCTAGCCACTGCGCCAACTCGCTCGGTGAACCTTATGTTATTTTACTGATTACGGTAGGTGGAAGATGCAGCAAAGAAGAGTAGCCCTTACAGCAATAAATATCTTCGCACTTATCCGCATTCAACACTGTTTGCCAGATACCACAATTCAACCAAAATTCAGGCGATAGGCAACACAACTGTGAGAACAGTTCAGACCTCATTTCGTAAATCTTCAGGAGATGGATTGAAAGTCAAGTAAAAGTCGCGTTCAGAATCATATTCAACCAAAATGGCGTAATACTTAAGGTAACCAAGTGTTGAAACACTTAAGCTACGATAACGTTCATACGAATATTTTGATAGCCGAAATGACCCAATAGTGCGCAAGTATCAGGAAGTAATTAAGATCAGACTGCAGGAACTCGAGAAAATAAGTAGAGACTCTACCCTTTATTCCGTTTCGTTAACATCTTGTTGTTAATTTGGATCTCGGGCTTAGACATGCAGCAAATAGAAATTCTCATTCATAAGGCACGTTTCACTTTTCTAGGCAAAGCATCAGTAGCACTCATATTGTAATTGTTGCGAGTCGATGATAGTAACTACTGTATGATCAGAATGGTATGGGTGCTCAGTGAGTGTAGTGGTGTTAAGCTGTCCACCTGGTCTGCATGACGTCAGTGGTGACGCACTTACTCTAGCGCTGACTACCTAAGTAAAGATAGCGTGGGGCGTTGGCGCTTCTTATGAGCAACAACTCTGATTAAATTCCACTTACTTCATCCTGCTCAGCGAACAAGCATACACGTTCACTCATGTCCGACTAGGGGCACCTGCTCTGCTTCACCGCCTTACGTTTCCCTCAAGAACAAGTAGGGAACGGAACAAGAACTCTTAACATTTGACGGGAATCATCCGTTAATATGCTCAACCTAATATACGTAGCACTTTTCTCATTAGCACCAAGCCGGCACAGCGTTCATTTTGTGATAATGGCGTTAGTTCTGCAGATAATTCCTTGACTAATATTACCGTCTGCTATGCAACTGAAATGTCAAGTCACTACACATGCTTTGTATGTTACAGTTAGTTAAGAAATAAGCTCACTCCGTTCCTGCTTCCACTGCTCTGAAACATACTGTCCATTAGTTATTTCACTACATACGTACTACACTCTGATTCACATGTTGCTGATGTCGTCTTCAGTCCAAAGACTGGTTTGATGCAGCTCTCCATGCTACTCTACCCTGTGCAAGGCTCTTCATCTCCGAGTAACTACTGCAACCTACAACCTTCTGAATCTACTTACTGTATTCATGTCCTGGCCTCCCTCTACAGTTTTTACCCCCCACGCTTCCCTCAAGTACTAAGTTGGTGATACGTTGATGCCTCAGAATGTGTCCTACCAACCGATCCCTCCTTCTAGTCACCTGGTCCACAGATTTCTCTTCTCCCCAATTCTGATCAGTGCCTCCGCATTAGTTACGTGATCTACCCATTTAATCTTCAGCATTCTTCTGTAGCACCACATTCTAAAGGCTTCTATTCTCTTCTTGTCTAAACTGTGTATTGTCCATGTTTCACTTCCATACAAGGCTACACTTCATACAAATACTTTCATAAAGACTCCCTAAGGCTTAAATCTATATTCGATGTTAATAAATTACTGTTCATCAGAAACGCTTTTCTTGCCATTGCCAGTCTACATTTTATATCCACCCTACTTCGCCCATCATCAGTTAATTTGCTTCCCAAATAACAAAACTCCTCTACTACTGTCAGTGTATCGTTCCCTAATCTAATTCCTTCAGCATCACCTGATTTAATTCGACTACATTCCATTATCTTCTAGGCGCTACAGTCTGGAACCGTGCGACCGCTATCGTCGCAGATTCGAATCCTGCCTCGGGCATGGATGTGTGTGTTGTCCTTAGGTTAGTAAGGTTTAAGCAGTTCTAGGTTCTAGGGGACTGATGACCTCAGACGTCAAGTCCCATAGTGCTCAGAGCCATTTGAACCATTTTTTCCATTATCTTCGTTTTGCTTTTGTTGATGTTCATATTATATCGTATTTTCAAGACACTGTCCATTCCGTTCAACTGCTCTTCCAAGTCCTTTGCTGTCTCTGACATAATTGCAGTGTCATCAGCAACCTCAAAGTTTTTTTTTCTTCTCCCTGGTTTTAATTCCCACTCCAAATATTTTCTTTTGTTTCCTTTACTGCTTGCCCAATACACAGATTGAATAACATCGGGGAGAGGCTACAACCCTGTCTCACTGTCTTCCCAACCACTGCTTCACTTTCATGCGCCTTGACTCTGGTTTCTGTACAAATTGTAAATAGCCGTTCGCTCGCTGTACTTTAGCCCTGCCACCTTTAGAATTTGAAAGAGAGCATTCCAGTCATCATTGGTAAAAGCTTTCTCTACAAATGCTAGAAACGTAGGTTTGCCTTTCCTTAACCTATCTTCTATGAGGAGGCGTAGGGTCAGTATTGCCACGAGTGTTTCTACATTTCTCCTGAATCCAAACCGATCTTCCCCGAAAGTCAGCTACTACCAGTTTTTCCATTCTTCTGTAAAGGATTCTTGTTAGTATTTTGTAACCGTGACTTATTAAACTGACAGTTCGGTAATTTTCACATCTGTCAGCACCTGCCTGGAATTGGAATTATTATATTCTTCTTGAACTCTGAAGGTATTTCGCCTGTCTCAAACATTTTGCTCACCAAATGGAAGAGTTTTGTCATGGCTGGCCCTCCCAAGGCTATCAGTAGCTCTAACGAAATGTTGACTACTCCCGGGGCCCTGTTTCGACTTTAGTCTTTCAGTGATTTGTCAAATTCTTCACTCAGTATCATATCTCCCTTCTCTTCCTCATCTACGTCCTCTTTCATTTACATAATACTGCCCTCCAGTACATCTGCCTTGTATAGATCCTCTACGTACTCCTTCCAGCTGCACGGGGTGGCCACGCGGTCTGGGGCGCGTTGCCACAGTTCGCGCGTCTTCTCCCTCGCCGGAGCTTCGATTCCTCCCTCGGGCTTTGGTGTGTGTGTGTTGTCAAATGGTTCAAATGGCTCTGAGCACTATGGGACTCAACATCTTAGGTCATAAGTCCCCTAGGACTTAGAACTACTTAAACCTAACTAACCTAAGGACATCACACACACCCATGCCCGAGGCAGGATTCGAACCTGCGACCGTAGCAGTCCCGCGGTTCCGGACTGCAGCGCCAGAACCGCACGGCCACAGCGGCCGGCTGTGTGTTGTCCTTAACGTAAGTTAGTTTAAGTTAGATTAAGTAGTGTGTAAGTCTAGGGACCGATGACCACAGCAGTTTGGTCCCATAAGATCTTACCACAAACTACCAAAAAATTACTCCTTCCACCTTTCTGCTTTCCCTTTTTCGCTTAGGACTGGTTTTCCATCTGAACTCTTGATATTAGTACAGGTGATCCTCTTTTCTTCAAAGGTCTCTTTAATTTTCCTAGTGATATATATGTCTACATTTTTACATTTGTCCTCTAGCCATTCCTGCATAGCCATTTTGCACTTCTTGTCGATCTCATTTTTTAGACGTTGATGTACCTTTTCGTCTGCTTCATTTATTTCATTTTTATATTTTCTCCTGCCATCGATTAAATTCAATATCTCTTGTGTTATCCAAGGATTTCTACTAGACCTCGTCTCTTTACCTACTTCATTCTCTGCTGCCTTCGTTATTTCATCTCCCTGAGCTACCCATTCATTTTCTACTGTATTCATTTCCCCTGTTCATGTCAATCGCTCCCTAATGGTCCCTCTAAAAGTCTCTACAAACTCTGGTTCTTTCAGTTTATACAAGTCCCATCTCCGTAAAATCCTGCATTTTTGCGGTTTCTTCAGTTTTAATCTGCAAGTCATAACCAGTCAATTGTGGCCAGAGTCCACATCTGCCCCTGGAAATGCTTTACAATTTAAAACCTGATTCCGAAATCTCTGTGTAACCATTATATAATCAATCTGAAACCTTCCGGTGTCTCCAGGTCTATCCACGTACGCAATCTTTTTTCATGATTCTTAAACCAAGTGTTAGCCATGATTAAATTATGTTCTGTGCAGAATTTTACCATCGGCCTCCTCTGTCATTCCTTTCCCCCTGTCCATATGCACCTACTACTTTTCCTTCTCTTCCTTTTAATTTTCGTCTCCCTTAACTATTGAACAATTCCTTTCATCTCATCACACATTTCCTCAATCTCCTCCTCATCTGTGGAGCTAGCTGACATATAAACTTGTACTACTGTGGTGGGTGTGGGCTTCGTGTCTATCTTGGCTACAATAATGCGTTCACGATGCTGTTCATAGTAGTTTATCCGTATTCCTATTTTTTTAATTCATTATTAAACCTACTCCTGCGTTACCCCTATTTGATTTTGTATCTATAACCCTTTACTCACTTGACCAGAAGTCCTGTTCCTCCTGCCACCAACTTCACTAATTCCCACTATATCTAACTTTAATCTATCCATTTCCCTTTTTAAATTTTCTAACCTACCTGCCCGTTTAAGGGATCTGACATTCCAAGCTCCGATCCGTAGAACGCCAGTTTTGCTTCTCCTGATAATGACGTCCGCCTGATTTGCCCCAGCTCGGAGATCCGAATGGGGGACTATTTTACCTCCAGAATATTTTACCCAAGAGGATGCCATCATCATTTAACCATACAGTAGAGCTGCATTCCCTCGGGAAAAAATGGTTCAAATGGCTCTGAGCACTATGGGACTCAACTGCTGAGGTCATTAGTCTCCTAGAACTTAGAACTAGTTAAACCTAACTAACCTAAGGACATCACAAACATCCACGCCCGAGGCAGGATTCGAACCTGCGGTTCCAGACTGCAGCGCCTTTAACCGCACGGCCACTTCGGCCGGCGCCCTCGGGAAAAATTACGGCTGTAGTTTCCTCTTGCTTTCAGCCATTCGCAGTACCAGCACAGCAATGCCGTTTTGGTTGATGTTACAGGACCAGATCAGTCAATCATCCAGACTGTTGCCCCTGTATCTACTGAAAAGGCTGCTGCCTCACTTCAGATACCACACGTTTGTCTGACCTCTCAGCAGATACCCCTGCGTTGTGGTTGCACCTACGGTGCAGCTACCTGTATCGCTAAGGCATGCAAGCCTCCCCACCAACGGCAAGGTCCATGGTTCATGAGGGAGAGATTCACATGTATTTCACATGAATAAAGTGCATCGCGAAACAATGACAAAAGAAAGGACGTCGTTAAAGTGTTATTATGTAGGTAGCAAGACAGTTCGCAAATCACTAGTATTGTCTCAAAAACTGTTACATATGAATGCCATCCAGAAAATGTTTGGTGACTGACTGACAGTCGACGGACTTCCAGGACTAGGGCTGAATTATCCTCCTACTATCGTTAGACATTTTAACTTTGATGAAATATTCTGAACATTCCCCGTGTAATAAGTGACAGTAAGTTGGAAAATTACGTTTTCGACTTCAAGAAGGTTATTTTGAAAGTAAATTACAATGTCTCTGGTCATTTACATTGTGGGTAACCAGCTTCTTTCTACCTTTGCCTCTATCAGAGCAATTAGCGAATGTTCACGGTCTTGATGCCCCACTAGCTGTGACTGGTTTAATTTTCTACACCTTTTTGAGCCCACATTTTCTGTCATTGCGTGTGGTTTCCAGCACAGTAGCCTTTCTTGATAGGATCTTTGTTATCCATAGGTTACGAAGTCTTCCTGTAGATGTTCACGTTTTGCAATCAATACTGTGTTGTTGTCTCTTCATTGCTCGCTTTTGCAGATAGAGCCAATGACAGCTATTTAAAAAAAATATTTTCTGATTTTATAATTATAAAAAAGATATGTTGCCTACTCATAACGCTGACCTTGTAAACATCGCAGATGCTCCAGAAATGTGAATAGTATTTCGTGGTATGCTTTTTAGTTTTCAGTACGCTTAAGGGGAGATTTACTATCTTTTGGTTCAAAAAATCGATTTTTTTAAACTCCATTTTTGGATCCATGAAAGTATTTAAAGTCCACCCCTGAAACGGTTTTTCCGAATACGGAACAGAAATGTTTGTTATTCGCGGTTGAACCAAAAAAATGCACCTGCCTGAAATCGGTCTTTTTCACGCACCAGTTTTTTTCTTTCGGAGGACGAGTTATTGTACCGGTGCTTGGGGGGAAACACACAAAATTCAAAAGAAAGTTTGAACGCGTGTGTTTGGAAGTTAGCCCCCAAGCATTTGCATTCTGGTGCGAAGACTGTGGGAGCCGGCCGGTGTGGCCGAGCGGTTCTAGGCGCTTCAGTCTGGAGCCGCGCGCCCGCTATGGTCGCAGGTTCGAATCCTGCCTCGGGCATGGATGTGTGTGATGTCCTTAGGTTAGTTAGGTTTCAGTAGTTCTAAGTTCTAGGGGACTGATGACCTCAGATGTTAAGTCCCATAGTGCTCAGAGCCATTTGAACCATTTGATTTGAAGACTGTGGAGATTGGGACTTTCCTGGCAGTGGGAAGCTTCAACGAAGGGTATTCAGCAATTCTGAAGACCATGACAACGATGGACGTCACCCTGGGACTCTATTCGACGCAGTTCGCCAAGCATTCGGACGACCATCGGATTCAAGCGGCCGAAAACCGCTTGTCACCGGCCGTACGAGCGGCTCTAGAGCAGCGCAGTATGGCCCAGATCGAGTAGAACGCCCTCTATGAGGAATAGGAAGGACTAGTTTATGGACCCGGAGTAGGAGATTGAATGTAAGTTGCATAATATTGCATTTATATGTAGTCAAAACTTCAAACGCGTTTTTGTCGAAATGACTTTTTTTTATCGCGCGGTGTAGTAACTTCAAATCTACTGAATCGATTGGCATGATTCTTTGTTCCCGACGAAGCTAACTAAATTGTCTAGGAGTTTTACCACTTTTATTCCGATCCATCAACTACAGATATGTTTACTTGGCCGACGAAGTCGAAAAATCGATGAAAAAAACACTATTTTTTCAAATGGTCGCCATTTTGTTTCCTATGGTCCAAATAACTTGATCGAGGTAAAAGTCCTACAGAATCTGATATACTTCGCTAACGTCAACTCAATTTTGATTTCAGAGAGCGCTGGGCTGCGTTCACCACGTTGGACAACGCCTGGCATTAGGCAGTGGGTGGCGTATGGCCCGTAGCCGGTGGCGACGAAATTCTCCGGCGTCAACTGTGCTGATATTGACGCAGCCACGAGTTGTTTGATGGAACTGTTTCTAGAAGTTGTTGTTATTACTGGTGTGTTATACAGTGAAGCGAATTATCATTGAGGGTACATCAGGCGGAACACTATAAGACGTACGAAATAAGGTTTAAAAAATAAGGCATCGATTGGTTTCGAACTCGCGACTTTATATCTATGTTGCACGACGTTTATCACTTTTTAAAAATGGTTCAAATAGCTCTAAGCACGATGGAACTTAACATCTGCGGTCACCAGCCCCCTAGACTTAGCACTATTTAAACCGAACTAACCTAAGGACATCACACACATCCATGCCCGAGGCAGGATTCGAACCTGCGACCGCAGCAGCAGCAGCGCGGTTCTGGACTGAAGCGCCTAGAACCTTTCGGCCACATCGGCCGGTATCACTTTTCCCCCCTCTCTTAATTTTGATCGTTACTGTTCCCGGCATCTGGCCTGGGTGGAACACATGAAACATGTTCAAGTTGATCGTTCAATATTTCACTCAGTTTTCTTATTACAGAGAGCAGCCAGCCCTCTGACCAAACACGTTGAGTTACTGTCCGGCCCCAAATGGCTCTGAGCACTTTGCGACTTAACTTCTGCGGTCGTCAGTCGCTTAGAATTAGAACTAATTAAACCTAACTAACCTAAGGACATCACACACATCCATGCCCGAGGCAGGATTCGAACCTGCGACCGTAGCGGTCGCTCGGCTCCAGACTGTAGCGCCTAGAACCGCACGGCCACTCCGGCCGGCTGTCCGGCCCCACTAAAACGCTATCACATATAGTTCCTCAGCGGCCCACGAAGAATAACAGTACTCCCTCCATAGACTTCCGCATTCTGCAGTGTTGCCAGAGCATGCGTGTGGCCGGAAGTCGAATTCTGAGGGGTGGCCGATTATATTGGCCGCCTTGACTAAACGACTCCAACCTAGTCTCTGCGCCAGCTGGCAGGCGTCTGGGTTTTGTCTAAAACTGCAAGTTTGTTTTCCTTAGTGAACTCTTTGTAACGGAATGAAAATTGAGAAAGTGAAGGCCTTGCTTATTGTCAAAACACACTTTAATGGGCTCACTTTTATGACAAAATATCAAAAGAAAACGCACTTCTTGATAAAGTACATAAAAGTGAAAAGTACGGTGACAGCGCAGCAGAATAATTGTAAAAAGTAATTTGGGATCATCTGAGTATGTGATGCAAAAGTAATCTTGTATATGCGCTGCATTTTGTCAATACAATTTGTGTCCCGTTCTTTAACTTAACCATCGGAGAGTGATTGGAATAAAAACCCAATGGACACCCTATATTAGCGGGCT
Organism: Schistocerca americana; assembly: GCF_021461395.2. Lineage (NCBI taxonomy): Eukaryota > Metazoa > Arthropoda > Insecta > Orthoptera > Acrididae > Schistocerca > Schistocerca americana. The sequence goes on along the minus strand of NC_060130.1, from coordinate 894,825,212 downwards.
GTATTGTCTGCCAACCATTCAGTTATGAGAGTCCCATTTGTAAATATCTTGTGAAGATGTAGCTAGTAACTGTTTGGATGAGGACTCTTAGAGTGCAAAATGACTACACAATGTTGCTCATGTATTACGGATTACGATAAATGTTTCTTGCATTGGTTTTATTACTGTGGTGTCAATAGCTACGATGCCACAACGTAGGTGCACTCTGCTAGGTTGGCACTACGACAGACACCGACGACAGCGCGCTCTAGCCGGAGCGGGAGAGCTCTACGAGCGTCGCTGCAGATTCAGCCATTTCATCAAGAGCAGACGGCCTGGAAGCATTGCTTCGACCTCAGCTTGCTATTGAGACTATGTACTACGTACGACGGGAATACGGTTTTGCACCTACGGGCTCTTCAGTTGTAAACTTACGTATGTCATTGACTAATAATTAAATGTACTTCCATGAAAAATAACTGTACCGAGAGTCTTACCTCACCCGCTCCTGCCCACTTCCTACTTTCGGCCTACCCCTTCAGTTTACAGGAGCAGAACCACGCTCCGCCTTCCAGGCGGGACACAAAAATTACCAACTTCACATTTTTGATACTAAGCTACTACTTCAATGTTATTCCCCAGGGTAAGCAAATAACTGTCATTATTCGCAATTCTTGTCATTTATTAGGCTTTTACTTCAGTTTGCAAAATGAGAGGGAAAGGAATAGCAAGTTCATGTTAGTGGCAGTATTAGTTTAAACATTTTTTGGGAATGCAGCTGGTTCTTTAGACAGAAACTGCAGATTGTGGATCGTGGATCCTGTGCTCCTCAACTCTTTCCTGGCCATACTCTGGCTCCACTCTGATACAAAGGTGAGCTTTAAATGATGGACAGGAAGAACAGTAAGGCTTGACACAATAAGAACGCACAGTAGGAGAGAGCAGTTTTCAAGAGTCATCAGGAGATTACAGCAAGTTTCGCCTCTGAAGTACACTGAAGCGCCAAAGAAACCGGTATAGGCACGCGTATTCAAATACAGAGGTACGTAAACAGGCAGAATACGGCACTGCGGTCGGCAACGCCCATATAGGACAACAAGTGTCTGGCGCAGTTGCTGCTACAATGACATGTTATCAAGATTTAAGTAAGTTAAACGTGGTATTATAGTCAGCGCAAGAGCGATGGGCCACAGCATCTCCGAGGTAGTGGGGATGAAGTGGGGATTTTCCCGTACGACCATTTCACGAGTGTACCGTGTATATAAAAAATCCGGTAAATCATCAAATCTCCGACATTGCTGTGGCCAGCAAAGGATACTGCAAGAACGGGATCAACAACAACTGAAGAGTATCGTTCAGCGTGTCAGAAGTGCAATCCTTCCTCAAATTGCTGCAGGTTTCATTGTTGGACCATCAACAAGTGTCAGTGTGCTAACCATTCTACGAAACATTATCGATATGGGCTTTCGGAGCCGAAGGCCCACTCGTGTAGCCTTGATGACTGCACGATACAAACCTTAGCGCCTCGCCTGCGCCCGTAAACATTGGACTGTTGATGACTGTAAACATGCTGCCTGGTCGGACAAGTCTCGTTTCAAGTTTTATCGAGCGGATGGCGTGTACGGGTATTGAGACAACCTCATGAATGCATGGACCCCACATGTCAGCAGGGGACTGTTCAAGCTGGTGGAGGCTCTGTGACTGTGTGGTTCGTGTGCAGTTGGAGTGAGATGGGACCCCTGACGCGACCAGATACGACTCTGATAGGTGACAAGTACGTAAGCATCCATTCTGATCACCTGCATCCATTCATGTCCATTGTGCATTCCGACGGATTTGCGCAATTACAGCAGGGCAATGAGATATCCCACACGTTCAGAATTGCTACAGAGTGGCTCCAGGGACACTCTTCTAATTTTAAACACTTCCGCTGGCCGCTAAACTCCTCAGACATGAAGATTGTTAAGTATATCTAGGACGCCTTGCAATGTGCTGTTCAGAAGAGATCTCCACTTATGGACAGCCCTGCAGGGTTCATAGTGTTAATTCCCTCCAGCACTACTTCAAACATTAGCCGAGTCCATGCCACGTCGTGTTGCGGCACTTCTACGTACTCGCGGAGGTCCTACACGATATTGTGCAGGTGTTCCACTTCCTTGGCTCTTCAATGTATCTTGCAGTTAGGGCAAGTATACTTTTCGCGTTATCAAGCTATAGATAAACATATTAATATTTACCGAAACTGCAACACAGATACAAAGAAGGTGTAGAATAGTGTATCAGCAATAACGGACGGATGTTACAAAAAGATGTGTGCACGTAGGCCCAGCACCACTCACTCTTGTCTGATCGGGAAGATCAGTATTGCGCCAAACTCAGATACAGAAAAGCATTCAAGCCGAAACTTTAAAGCTAACGTGAATACGCCGTATCAGCGACAATATTAGCACGTGAGTTCAGAAAAGGAGAGTGAAGAATGATCTGTGTCCAGGATATGGGGCTGTCACAGCGTGATGCACGTGTGGAACCATTGTATAGGAGAGGTTTGTACTTGGCGATGGACTGGTACCAAACTATACAATGTGACCATTGTACGGGATAATTGTCATCTTGTCTACAAGGCCATAATGGACTACAACTGCATCCACAGTATTGGGTCGACGTGAGAGCACTGCAACTGGTGTGAACCCGTCTGTGCCGATGGCTTGACGCCACTTCCAGTGTTTTAGACTGGGGGCACGGATTCCATTACGTCAGCTTCCCCTGCCCAGCAGACTAAAGTGGCCACATCGACATCTTCACGGGCGTGCTGAGTGACGAACTGTAGAGTTTTCAGATAAGCACAGATTTTCAGTGTATGCTACAGCAAATAGCAACGCTGGACGCTACCATTGTGACTGAAGTCTATCAGCCTAGGTTTCAATGCTGGACCATCAATAAATGTCAGCATGCGAACCATTCTACGAAACATTATCGATATGGGCTTTCGGAGCCGAACAAACGCTGTGGCTGGTGGTTTGGAATGCCATTCGATATGACATATGATTGCGACTCCATTGTATTGAGGACAATCTAAACGGCAGCTGCTACTTCAAGGAGGTTTAAAGCAAGATGTAACACTCCTTCTTCAGTCAACTACATATCCCCCATTTCAGGTGGACAGTGCTCTGACACAGTTAGAGAGGAACACACGTGGCTTCTACAGAGGTTGACGAATAACACCTCATCCCGATGCAGATATAGCACAGTGCGGGACCACGCGAGTGGCGAGCGATCCTACATGAAGCGGCGTGATGCTACTACTCCGATCTGCGTACACAGACCAGCCGCGAGGTCACATGAGAAAAAATATTTTTCTGACTACCTTGCTGAAAAAATATTGTATGTGAATGAGGCATATTCGAGGAGAATTTCATCATTTGTGTGAAAAGTTCAAATGTCGACTTTTTATGTTCAAGACGTACTTTAGAATTTTACCTACAACGTTTGATTTTATCGGGAAGGCTATAAAACCTATCCAGCAAATGAATTCAAACAATACAGTTTCTTCATTTCACTCTTTCATTCAGTATTTAAAAAACAGCTATTTCTATAATCAACGAACAAGTTTGTAAAACTACACACATCAAAAAAAGTTTTGCACCACCTTGGTTCCGAGAGTTCCGGAACCTGTACAGAAACTTGGAATAGAGATCGACGTAAACATCATTTCCGCCCTTTTTATTGCTCATGAAAACCACACATTGCATGTTGTACCACCATACAGCGAGACCTTCAGAGGTGGTGGTCCAGATTGCTGTACACACCGGTACCTCTAATACCCAGTACCACGTCCTCTTGCAATGATACATGCCAGTATTCGTCGTGGCATACTATCCAAAAGTACATCAAGGCACTGTTGGTCCACATTGTCCCACTGCTCAACGGCGATTCGGCGTAGATCCCTCAGAGTGGTTGGTGGGTTACATCGCCCATAAACAGCTCTTTTTAATCTATCCCAGGCATGTTTGATAGGGTTCATGTCTGGAGAACATGCAGGCCACTCTAGTCGAGCGATGTCGTTATCCTGAACGAAGTCATTCACAAGATATGCACGATGGTTGCACTATCGGTCGGAGGATGGCATTCACGTATCGTACTGCCGTTACGGCGCTTTCCATAACCACTAGCGGCGTACGTCGGCCCCACATAATGCCACCCCGAAACAGCATGGAACCTCCACCTTGCAGCACTCGCTGGACAGTGTGTCTAAGGCGTTCAGCCGGACCGGGTTGCCTCCAAACACGTCTCCGATGATTGTCTGGTTGAAGGCATATGCGACGCTCATTGGTGAAGAGAACGTGATGCCAATCCTGAGCGGTCCATTCGGTATGCCGTTGGGCCTATCTGTACCGCGCTGCATGGTGTCGTGGTTGCAAAGATGGACCTCGCCATGGACGTAGGGAGTGAAGTCGCACATCATGCAGCCAACTGCGCGCAATTTGAGTCGTAACATGACGTGCTGTGGCTGCGCGAAAAGCATTATTCAACATGGTGGCGTTGCTGTCAGGGTTCCTCCGAGCCATAATCCGTAGGTAGTGGTCATCCACTGCAGTAGTAGCCATTGGGCGGCCTGAGCGAGGCATGTCATCGACAGTTCCTGCCTCTCTGTATCTCCTCCATGTCCGAACAACATCGCTTTGGTTCACTCCGAGACGCCTGGACACTTCCCTTGTTGAGAGCCCTTCCTGGCACAAAGTAACAATGCGGACGCGATCGAACCGCGGTGTTGACCGTCTAGGCACCGTTGAACTACAGACAACACGAGCCGTGTACCTCCTTCCTGGTGGAATGACTGGAACTGATCGGCTGTCGGACCCTCTCCGTATAATAGGCGCTGCACATGCATTGGCCGGCCGCGGTCGCCGAGCGGTTCTAGGAGCTTCAGTCCGGAACCGCGCGACTGCTACGATCGCAGGTTCGAATCCTACCTCGGGCATGGAAGTGTGTGATGTCCTTAGGTTAATTAGGTTTAAGTAGTTCTAAGTTCTAGAGACTGATGACCTCAGATGTTAAGTCCCAAAGTACTCAGAGCCATTTGAACCATGCATTGTCTTTTACATCTTTGGGCAGGTTTAGTGACATCTCTGAACAGTCAAAGGGACTGTGTCTGTGATATAATGTCCACAGTCAACGTCTATCTTCAGTAGTTGTGGGAACCGGGATGATGGACACTTGTTTTGATGTGTGTATACGGACAGAGTTGTTAACAAAGCACATTCCTGAGGCAACAGAAGAGGACTTGAAAAAATAGCCCAATGTTTTTGCGACAGATGACAGTTGCCAAATATCGTGGAAGTATTGATGGGAAACTCATTCACATCAAAAAATCGAGTACATCTGTTTCCATGTGTTATTGGTATAAATCCTTCTTTTCGATTGGATTATTAGCTGTCACTAAGGCAAATTATAGGTTTGTTATGGTGAATGTAGGCTCCTACAGGAAAGAGAACGACCAGGGTGTTTTTGATGAATGGCCGTTCCGACATGCAATAGTAATGGGTAGACTAAAAATACATGAAGAAGATTTTTTGCCAGAATCGAGTGTTAAGTGTATACATCTTTTTCGTGGGTGCTGCAGCATTCCCTGTAAAGGAATATTTAATGAGACCTTTCCCAGAAAGACTATCGGTTATCCTGGGCAAGAATGATCATACGATGTTCATTTGGTTCTAATACAGCTAAATTTAGCATTTTGCAAAAACCTATAGGAACCAGAGTAGAAAATGCAGTACATATCGTGAAACCTATAACTTTATTATATATCATCCGTGATCTTGAATGAGGCTGAGGTTCTATTTTTCCAGGATGTATACTGAAATATACCATAATGAGCATAAGACAATTTACAAAAGAGATATAATGCTTCATCATGAGCAGCTGTACCAAGTGAGGGATAATTTAAAACTGTGTTTCGAATAAAATCCTATACAAAGGATGTAAACCACGCTGCTTAATAAATGTTTTATACATATTTGTTTGTAGTGCTCATTAGTTTGGCAAGTGAGGGAAATTTCAAATTTTGTTTTGAACAAAATCCTATATAAAAAAACGCAAACAACTCTGCTTAATATTTGTGTGTTATATGTGCTTATTGTGGCAACTTCCTCCTATTCACAGTATGATATTCGACTGTTCTTATAATCTTCATTCCTCTTGTCCCACAATACACAACATTCTTGTACAACACTGATCAAAATTTCTGCCGTTGTAAGTTGAAATACAGGCCGTAAACCGCGTCCACTTCGCGCGAAAATATGAAACCAACTGATCTCGTTCGCTTCGCTGTATCGCGCGGCCTACGATGCCTCGTGCGTGAACGCTCACATAGAACAATTTGATCGTTGGTGACTGATACTTTCGCGCGATTGCCTCGCCGCCTAGCGTTCGCAACTGTTTCCTCACGTGGGACGCCGCTCAATCATGTTTCCCTGTTGGCAGAAGTCCTTGTGGGACGTACGACGAACATATCCTTTAGGTCAGTGCGGCGAAATGTGGCGTTTATGGGCTACGGCAGCAGACGACTGACGCGAGTGCTTCTAACAGCACATCGCCTGCGCCGGCTCACCTGGGCTCGTCACCATACCGGTTGGATCCTAGACAACTGGAAGACCGTGGCCTGCTCAGATGAGTCCTGATTTCAGCTGGTAAGACCTAATGGTAGGGTTCGAGTGTGGCACACACCCCACGAAACCTTGGATCCAGGTTGTCAACAAGGCACTGTGCGAGCTGGTTGTGGCTCCATAATGGTGTTGGCTGTGCCTACATGGAGTGGGCTATGTCTTCTGCCCAACTGAACCTATCATTGACTGGTAAGAGCTATGTTCGGCTGCCTGGAGACCATTTACAGCCATTCATGGATTTCATGTTCCCTAACAACGATGCGCCATGTCATCAGGCCACAATTGTTCGCGGGTGGTATGAAGAACATTCCGGAAAATTCGAGCTAATAATTTGGCCACCCAGATCCCCCGGCACGAATCCCATCAGGGACAGAATCGAGAGGTCAGTTCGTGCACAAAATCCTGCGCCAGCAACACTCTCGTAATTATGGGGGCTACAGAGGCAAGGGTCTAATTAAGTCAATTTGTGCTGACTATACGGAAAAGTCCGTCAGAAATGAATATTAAGAGCCTGACTTGAGCAAATCTATTTCCGCAGAGAATTTCTGACGACATGTTAAGTCCATGCCACGTCCAGTTGCTGCACTACGCCGGCCAAAAGGAGGTCCGACAGGATATTTGGAGATATCCCATTCTTTAGTCACCTCAGTTCGTAGTTATACACCCAACACGTGGTATAAAATTCATTTCATTCATACATCCTTCGCTATGTTGTAGTACTTCGAAATACTAGCGTAATTTGATCCTCAGAAGAGATTATAACCTCACTCAGTCTCAGTAATAATATTAACAGTAAACACTAGTGTGTTAGTACCGCGCGGGATTAGCCGAGCGGTCTCAGACGCTGCAGGCCTGGACTATGAGGCTGGTCCCGACGGAGGTTCGAGTCTTCCCTCGAGCTTGGGTGTGTGTGTTTGTCCTTAGGATAGCTAATTTAGGTTAAGTAGTGTGTAAGCTTAGGGACTGATGACCTTAGCAGTTAAGTCCCATAAGATTTCACACACATTTGAACATTTGTGTTAGTGACTGTAAAATTTGCAGAACGTATTGTGTAAAAGCACTAATTGCTTTCAACACCTGCGGCTATTGTTGGATTATGCCTACTCTACTTCAAAAAATGGACTGAATGCTTATTCATTGAAGCAGAGATTTCGACTAATTAAGTGACTTTCTGCTGAAAAAGAAATGGACAAGTCCGTCAAAAATGAATATAAAGAGCCTTACTTGAGCAAAACCATTTTGTAAGGATGGCAGCAGTTTTAGATGTCGTTCTCGTACATCTCCGTACGCCTTTTGTTAGACTCAGTAGAAAAAGATAGTACTGTAAATTAGGATAGCCAGGGAGAAATGTTACTTGCCGCTTAGCTCAGGACAATTTGTTAAGCTGGATTTCAATGTAACTGTGTCCCTGCTCGCACGGGCGATGGCGCAAGCAAAGTGTGGCTCGTTAGACGCTAATGAGTTGTGGCTGACAGATACAGTTGGGACCTTGTACTTCTGAGACCATTCCCGAGGGAATAATCCGTGTTCATCGTGACCTTAGACCAAGGGCATTAAGTACCAGGAATGTTTCTCAATATCAATTGCAAGATACGTACTAGGGGCGCTCAATATGTAATGCAACACATTTTTGCTGGAAGCAGCTTGGTTTTCATTCAGGATTCCTATACACCATATTATTCCCCACTCTTTTGGCTGCAAAATTCCACTTTTCATCATAATCTCCGTTCAATGCGACGGCCTTACGCCACCTTACTTGAAAGGCCTGCATGCCCGCATGGTACCAAAGGGCTCTGAGCACTATGGGACTTAACTTCTGAGGTCATCAGTCCCCTAGAACTTAGAACTACTTAAACCTAACTAACCTAAGGTCATCACACACATCCATGCCCGAGGCAGGATTCGAACGTGCGACCGTAGCGGTCGCGCGGTTCCAGACAGTAGCGCCTAGAACCGCTCGGCCACCCCGGCCGGCTCACATGGTATCACTCTACTGGTCGAAGTCGGAGCAAAAGGCTTTACTGCATCAAATAACCTCCCCATCATCAACGTTCTCCTTCCCATGGAGTGCATCCTTCATTGGGCCAAGCAGATGGAAGTCGGAAGGTGCGAGATCGCTGCTGTTGGTGGGTAAGGAAGAACAGTTCTATGAAGTTTTGGCAGCTCCTCTCGGGTGCGCAGACTTCAGTGAAGCCTTGCGTTGTCGTGGAAAAAGGAGAAGTTCATTTGCATTTATGTGGCGACGATTACACTGAAGTCGTTTCTTCAGTTTCCTGAGGGTAACACAACAGACTTTCGAGATGATCGTTGCACTGTGAGCGAGCACATCAAACAGAATAATCTCCTCCGAGTCACAGAAGACAGTCGCCACGACTATACTGGTTGAAGGTGTGGCTTTGAACTTTTTCTTCGGAGGAGAGGTGTGTGACGCCACTCCATGGATTGCCGTTTTGTTTCTCGTTCAAAGTGATGAACCCATGTTTCATCGCCTGACAATGTCCGACAAAAAATTGTCACAATCAGCCTCGTAACGCACAAGCAATTCCGCACAGATGGTCCTTCGTTGCTCTTTATCGTCTTCTGTTAGGCGGTGAGAAACCCAAGGGCACACACTTCTCACAAGGGAACCTTCCTATCGCACCCCCCTCAGATTTAGTTATAAGTTGGCATAGTGGATAGACCTTGAAAAACGGAACACAGTTCAATCGAGAAAACAGGAAGAAGTTGTGTGGAACTGTGAAAAAAATAAGCAAAATATAGAAACTGAGTAGTCCATGCGCAAGATAAGCAACATCAAGGAGAGTGTGAGCCTAGGAGCGCCGTGGTCCCGTGGTCAGCGTGAGTGAAAAGTTTGCTTTTTTTTATCTTCGCAAAGTTGTGATCTGTCCGTTCGTTCATTGACGTCTCTATTCACTGTAATAAGTTTAGTGTCTGTGTTTTGCGACCGCACCACAAAACCGTGCGATTAGTAGACGAAAGGACGTGCCTCCCCAATGGGAACTGAAAACATTTGATTTCAAGGTCATAGGTCAACCGATTCCTCCACAGGAAAACACGTCTGATATATTCTATACGACACTGGTGACGGCACGTGCGTCACATGACTGGAATATGTTGTTGACCCACCTAACTTGTACACTTGGCGAATGGGTAAAAAGAATCTTCTACCTTGCCCGATTTAGGTTTTCTTGTGGATGGGATGATCACTCCCAAGAAAGTGATGAAAACATAACGGACGGACAGATAATAATTGTCTGAAAATAAAAAATGAAACTTTTCACTCGAGAGAAGGCTTGAACCAAGGACCTCCCGTTCCGCAGCCGCTCATGTAACCACGGGACCACGGCGCTCCTTAACTCACATTCTCCTTGATGTTGCCTATCTTGCGCATGGATTACTCAGTTTGTATATTTTGCTTATTTTTTTTCATAGTTCCACATAACTTCTTCCTGTTTTCTCCATTGATCTGTGTTCCGTTTTTCAAGGCCTATCCACTGTGCCAACTTATAACTAAATCTGAGGGGGGTGCTATGGGGATGTTCCCTTGCCAGTACCCCAACTGGTGGACGAGTGTGTCAGAACTACCAACAGAGACGTCCAGTTGTGTAGTGAGGTGTTTGTGATCCATCGATCACCTCGAATGAGAGTGACTGCCCGTAAGAATATTGCGCAACCTTGTTGCGATGACGACGGACGCCTTGCCCAACGACTCACCGTGGTTTTGTTCACTACCAGGTCTCCGTAGACATCCTGCAAGGCTAAGTATAGCGCCGCCACTTATGGTAACTTCATGAAACTATAGAGACTGAAGCGGGAATATTCCACGATATCCCACAACAAATTCCGCATTTTTTCAACCGAAATTGACCGATAAAAAATGCGTTACAGTACTTATTGAACGTCCCTCATATTTATGTTAACATTTTTTCTTAAGAGCTGCCAAGGAGACACTACAGAAGGGGAGAGATTTATGAAACCGAATTTGATTGTACACGAGATTAAGAGACAGAGGAACTGGTTTTACAATAAGAGATGAAGAGAACGGGGACAGAGTTTTGCCTTTACATTTTCACGGTTATAGGTAGGACACACGAAACATCCAATCGATCCTAGGCGCAAGGCCAACGAAAGCCGGCCCACAACACCGATTGCACTTTGCTTCTAATTTCCCACATTTATCGAATCAAATGCAGTCCGCTTTTTCAATCTCTGTTTCAGACACATAGTGCATAAACAAAACACGATACCACAAACTAGAATTTACATAGATTGGGTTTACACATTCCCATATTCGGTTAAAGGGCTATCCGGCGACGGGAATTTTACCCATCCACAGAAAACAATACTACTAAATGCAGAGTGCGTATCATGTGAAGCCCTTAACACGGAAGAAAAACACGAAGGAAGGAAAAAGGGAGAGTGCTTAAATATGTTGATCGACTGTTGGCTATCGAATTTAGAAGTTTTTAAGTACATATGTTGCTTTAGACAGGATTTTATAGCATTTCACTTCAGAATTACCGTTTTAATGTACATTCTCCTTATGATGAAGAGAACAGTAACCATTCTCCTCTTGAAAGACGTAAATTTTCGAACTTTAGCAAGTGCATCCATGTTTGGTTGCTTGGGTGGAAGCTAATAGTAGTAAAGCAAGGTCTGCAGTTGTAAGTATGCTATTAACGTACCGAAGTAATTCTCTTTAGAATTTTGTGATATTTCTGTACACCACAGGACAAGTTTTGTCATTTTCTTATTCCTCAAGAAATGTATCAACCAGAAAATATAAAGCATTTTTCACAGTGGTGAGGCGTGAGGTGCTCGTAACTACAATCGCTTTTAAAAAATTGTTAAAAGTAACTGTATTATTGTTGTTGTTATTATTGACAATCTTATTATTATTATTATTATTACTATTATATTGTTTACTAATATCCAAGTAACAGTAATGATGTTGCAGTTATTATTCTAATTGCCATTGTTGTTATTATTATGTTATTGTTTAAATGAGGTGTTTGTAACTACATTCGCTTCTAAAAAATTGTTAAAAGTAGCTGAATTGTGGTTGTAATTATTGTTGTTGTTATTATGTTATCTTTTACTAATATCCAAGTAACAGTAATGTTGTTACACTTATTATTGTAATTGCCATTGTTGTTATTATTATGTTATTGTTTCCGATTATCCTTTATTTTTTCCTTTATATTTTCTGAAAAAAATATTTTGCACTTCCGTATATATCCAACAGATTGTTTCAGTACTAAATTCAGTTTATGACCATAGTAACGTACGAAGTGGTAGCATAAAGCATCTACAACCATACACTATTGTTCAGTTCCACAGTGTAGTTAAGCATTATGATTGTACAGATCCATCTACATGATTTCAATGTATGTTTTCTGTACTTGTAATGACGTGTTTGTGGTAGTTACGAGTGGAACACTTGATATTTGCTTTGCTGTTCATTCTTGTTTGCTTCGGTACACAGAGGTATCGAACACCAGTGTATGGTTGTCGAGGCTTTATGCTGCCTGCATTTTACACATAACTGATTATGGTCGAAGTAGAGAGGGTATCAAATGTAGACTGGCAATGGCAAGGAAAGCGTTTCTGAAGAAGGGAAATTTGTTAACATCGAGTATAGATTTAAGTGTCAGGAAGTCGTTTCTGAGAGTATTTGTATGGAGTGTAGCCATGTATGGAAGTGAAATATGAACGATAAATAGTTCGGACAAGAAGAGAATAGAAGCTTTCGAAATGAGGTGCTACAGAAGAATGCTGAAGATTAGATGGGTAGATCACATAACTAATGAGGAGGCATTGAATAGAATTGGGGAGAAGAGTTCGTGGCACAACTTGACTAGAAGAAGGGATCGGTTGGTAGGACATGTTCTGAGGCATCGAGGGATCACCAATTTAGTATTGGAGGGCAGCGTGGAGAGTAAAAATCGTAGAGAAAGACCAAGAGATGAATACACTAAGCAGATTCAGAAGGATGTACGCTGCAGTACGTACTGAGAGATGAACCAGCTTGCACAGGATAGAGTAGCATGGAGAGCTGCATCAAACCAGTCTCAGGACTGAAGACCACAACAACAACAACATGTTTTTACTGTATTTGTTTTTTCAGTACGAACATAACATATGACTGGCTTCTCTACTCACGTGTTAAATGGTACCGTGAAGGTACAGTGCTTCCTGTTTTGTTTTTTAAAGTGTTTTTTTTTAATCCGTTTGCCACTGTTAGTTCCTATTTCACACTTAGACACCGAGCACTATGTTAGTATCTCAACCTCAAGCTACAATTGATAGTTTACTATAGTGTGAATTGTATCTAACAAGCTACGTGCTCTATTTGCATCGCTGTTATGACTATATTGTATAGTACGTTTATTTTTGTTGCATTACATAGCAATTTGTAGGATTACGCTATATATTCCTGTGGTCTTGCAATTTGTGTCTCTCACACCAAGACCTCGAGCATCATGCTAGTACCTAAACGTCGAGCTATATGTTGATAACATAAATATTGTGATTGTATAAAGCCAGCTAAGTAATTTCATTGTTATAGTTTCTGTACTTGTAATAACGTTTTTGTGGTAGTTGAGAGCGGAACGCTTGACGTCCCCTTTGTATTTCCTTTATGTTTACTTAACTACACTGCCTACATTTTACAACATGTATGTTTTTATTGGATATGTTTTTATAATACGAACACGCCACATGACTGGCTTCACTACTTGTGTATTAAAGGATAAAAATTGAAGGTACAGTGCTTCCTGTTACGTTTTATTAGATAGTTTTAAATTTTGTATAATATTAATTTATCATTATTATAACAAAATAAATGTGACATACTCTGATTTGGATTATTTATTTATTGTATGTCTGCAGTGTAACTTTTTCTGGATCGTGGGTGAGTACTGTTTGTCCACGGTAAGCTGAGGATCGGCGCAGTGGCTGTCGGGAACGGCCGTGCTGCAGATGGCAGAGGAGCGGTGAAGGGAAGGCAGCGTCGCCTGCGGTACCGGCGTTTGATATTCAACACGAAATCGGAGGCGGCACTCGCGGAAATATTGCCCGCTTAAGTGACACTTCCGCCATACTGAAAAATCACCTTATTTGTTGACATATTTATACTCGAGAGTTTTACGTACAATTTATGTATTATTTATTTATCGAAAAAGGCAACGGCCTTGCTGCAGTGGATGCACCGTTTCCCGTGAGATCACCGACGTTAAGCGCTGTCGGGCATGGTTCGCACTTGGACGGGTGACCATACAGGCCGCCATGCGCTGTTGCCATTTTTCAGGGTGCACTGAGCCTCGTGATGCCAATTGAGGAGCTACTCGACCGGAAAAAAAAAGTAGCGGCTTCGGTCAAGAATACCACCTTACGACCGGGAGAGCGGTGTGCTGACCCCACGCCCCTCCTATCTGCATCCTCCACCGAGGATGACACCGCGGTCGGATGGTCCCGGTAGGCCACTCGTGGCCTGACGAGGGAGTGCTTTATTTATGGAAAACAATGGAAATGAAAGTTCAATGTACAGCTTACGACACTATGAACTGAAAGTCAAAAACTGATTTCTGGAAACTGTTTGCACACTGCATTTATTAAACGCAGCACAACACTAATGTTTACAAAGTGTAATTAATTGTGCCTGAAAGAAATGTCAAAATGATGTTCACATCAATTCAAGAAGTTCGCAAGTTAGTGGGAACAGTTTCTTGCATGAAACTTAATAGCAAGTTAAAACTGTCTGATAGATCGAGTTCCCAATTTCGAATCTCGGTCTGGCACACAGTTTTATTTTTTTAGGAAGTTTTAAATCAATGCACACTCTGCAGGGTGAAAATTTATTCTAGTTTCTTGCATCTTGCTGCAATCACTTACCCAATTTGTCTTTTAGTGGAAGTTCTCCTCAAACTTACAGGAGTTGTGCGTCATTGTCGGAAAAGAGAATGACAAAGAGACAGATGGGCCGAAACAAATGTACCATAGGAACGCCTAAACACACGTAATTGGCACCACCAGTCAAGAAACTGTGAATTGAGTTTAGCAATCAATTTATTTCACCAAAAGGGAAAGCAGAATGACAGTACCGACGTCTTTAAATTTTAGCTGATATTTTTTTATGTTACCATAAACATAAATACATTATATTTGTGGTAACAGCAGTAAATACTGCTTGCAAAAATCGAAGAGTAATTAAAATGCAATACGTTGGTGAGATACCGAGCTGCATTTTTGTTTTCTGTTATCGCATGCTTGATTATACAAGAGATGTTCGAAATTGGCATACACCATCCTCAAAGTTTTTAATCAAGTGAAGTTATCTGATTTTAGTTTATTGAATTGTGTTTCTTGGTAAAATCAATATGCACTCCTCTAATATTTTTTTGTGTTTATTTTTTTTATTTTTGTGTTTTTTTATTCTTTAGTAACGATACAAGAACAGTGTCGACTGCTCTGGTTTTTAAGAATAACTGCACTTCTGTAACAAGTGAAATGAATATGAAGAAGTAAACTTGAATGATGTGATGTGATTTTTATTGGTCCTGTAAATTACCTTTTGTACATATATGTACTTGTAACATAGGACAGGTCATTAGGCTTACAATCTAGATAATATGAAATATAAAAGTATATAAAATAGCTTACATATTAAATACACATATGAGCTTTCACATAATATATATAATATTACATCATACACAATGACTTATGATGCAGTATATTCATAATATTACACAGTACAAAATGACTTATGATACATGGTACAAACAAAAAAAAATAATAATTTTGTGAGATATAATTAGCTTATATTATACATCAGTGGTTCTTAATTATAGGTAATTTCCTTTACACTGATTTCTGTTGCTAGGTCTTTTTATGATGCGTGAGATTTATCACTCACAGGATGAACTTATGGATCACTGTTTGCTATTGTAGTCAGCTACACTATAAAATTCTCCTTGTATCAGAAACTTTTTTAGAGTTGTGGGGAACGTATTCTCAGTTTTGAGATCATGTAATTCCCTTGGCATTGCTTGTATCAACTTGATGCCAGAGTATTTTGGTCCTTTTTTAAAAATCTAAAGTCTATGTGGAATGCACTGCAGTTGTTTTCTGTTCCTTGTGTTGTGTGTACGAACGGTCTCATTAGTCTCCAGTTTTGTGTGATCACGTAATGCACTCACAATGGTCTTGAATATATACAATGATGGAAACGTTAGAATGTTTAGTTCTTTGAAACAACTTTTACACGATTCTTTTTGCTTCTTTTTCAATACAATTCGAATGGCTTGCCTCTTTAATGTGAATATTCTCTTCATTCCTATGATAGTTGAGTTCCCCCATACTGTGATTCCATATCGCATGTGTGGTTCTAAGAGTCCATGATAGACATTGCACAAGATGTCTCGGTGTGTATACTGAGCCAGTTCTTTCCTTATAAATATCACTGAGCTTAGCTTACTGGAAACAGTATTTATCTGCTGTTTCCAATTTAGATCACTGTCTATTGTAATGAACAAAAAGTTTTTCTTGTAGAGTAAACACCTCAGCAAGTGCTTACAGAAGTCACTAGCTAGCAGACACAAGCCTTTTGTATCACTTCGCATCTAGGGGCAGCTTGAGGTTGGCAGCGCTCGGAGATAAATGACTATCTTTCCGCTTCTGGCAACACTAGCGAAATCGTCAAGTTATCATGGCCAGACAGTATTTATACTTTCTATGACACGACGAAGTTTTGTTTGTAGCTACTACCACAGAGCCACCTCGTGGCTGGTTGTAGTGTTCATGATGTTTACTTGAGAATCTCAGCCTTCATTCTGCTAATGTACGAACATGAGCTTGTATAATCAGCGCAATATGTACGTTGTTTTACGTAATAGTTATTTTATGCTTGACTTGCTAATGCACTATTGCTCTCATGTTCATGAAATATCGTTCTGTGATATGACACGATACAAGATGCGTTTGGTCAAGATTCAGTGAAATGTACTGCAGACGGTATGTTATATTTCGTGGTTTACATCTGATCCCTATGTACTTCAAGATGTTGATTTGTGTTGTACAGATCAGATGACAGCAACGTAGTTTGCTGAAACGGGTCATCACAGTAAATGTAGTACAGTAGCGATCTTGGCTGTTGAAGTTGTACTTCTGTTTCAGCATATAACTTCAGTTGAAGCCCGCAGGGGATTTGACAAACATTCATCTTTTTGTGCCATTAGGTGTAAAAGTTCAACATAATTACGCCGATTAACACTGACCTCTGTTTCATCGCGTCGTCTGAAAGGAAGTCCTTGTGCAACTAGGAAACGTTAATGTGTCTATTTTTCTTCACCTGTTCGTTATCTCCTACAGCACATGTGAGTTCTGTTTGGACGAGGAAAAACCTTTGATAGCAGTAGTTGACGACTGTTGTCCGGCCACCAAGATACCTGAATCAGTTAAAGCAAATGCAGGGTTGGTTTCTTTGGAAGGGCACAGCCGATTTCTTTACCCATTCTCCCCTAATCCAGGATTGTGGTTAATTTCTAATGACCTCATTTTCCATGGGACTTTAAACACTAGCCGGCCGAAGTGGCCTCGCGGTTCTGGCGCTGCAGTCTGGAACCGCGAGACCGCTACGGTCGCAGGTTCGAATCCTGCCTCGGGCGTGGATGTGTGTGATGTTCTTAGGTTAGTTAGGTTTAACTAGTTCTAAGTTCTAGGGGACTAATGACCTCAGCAGTTGAGTCCCATAGTGCTCAGAGCCATTTAAACTTTAAACACTAATCTGCCTTCCTTTCAGCACCACCTTTATCGACTGCTAGAGCTAGCCTCTGTGTATTGTGAGTATACTTCACACGAATTAATTTTCTGTATTTGTCATAGGCATTAATTACGAACCCTGCTAACATACTTTCCAAGGCTGAACATAACACTTCGTTTCTAGGGCCTCTATAGTCGTATTTTCCATGTTTAATATGAAGGACCACTGTGACTGTTCAACAGTGGCAGCAGTCCTTCTTATTCAACCTTCGTAGATTGTTCAGAACTGTTTCTTTGAGGAGCTCTTAGTTCGACGTTGGTCATTACAAATTTATTCGATTTTTTAAACTCTGTTCTCTTTGTGCTTGTACTGAACTGCGAATACTTACATGCCTATAGGAATGCGACTACTATGGCCGTGGCGTTTCGTCACAGGGTTATTTGGTAAGCGTGATAGCGTTACGGAGATGTTTAGCAAACTCAAGTGGCAGACTCTGCAAGAGAGGCGATCTGCATCGCGGTGTAGCTTGCTGTCCAGGTTTCGAGAGGGTGCGTTTCTGGATGAGGTATTGAATATATTGCTTCCCCCTACTTATACCTCCCGAGGAGATCACGAATGTAAAATTAGAGAGATTCGAGCGCGCACGGAGGCTTTCCGGCAGTCGTTCTTCCCGCGAACCATACGTGACTAGAACAGGAAAGGAAGGCAATAACAGTGGCACGTAAAGTGCCCTCTGCCACGCACCGTTGGGTGGCTTGCGGAGTATAAATGTAGGTGTAAATGTAGATGAACCCTTTGGCCCACTTTGTTTGCATTTGTGACATCACATGAGCAAGTCAGTGCACTAAACATGTCGTCACAAGCCACACCCCATTATAAATGACATCATCATTCTTATCAATGACCTCATCACCCATATTAATTACGTCAACATCATCAATGGCAAGTAGCGTCATCCCCTCCCCACTCCAGCCAATCTCAGTGTAATATATTTGTGGGTATTAAAATGAAGTAGCCAGTCACATTGCAGCTGTCAAATTACGTAAGACTGTCAAATTACGTAAGATTCACTCGAATCACGTAAAAATGGCGAAATGTTCGAAGATAGACAGTACTTCCATATCGAAAATAATATATAGCCTTCACTTCAACTGTGTCAAATGGCGGCGTGTTAAAAAGCTCTCGTGAATGCCAACTATAAAAAAAAAAAAACAACAAAAACACGAAACCTTCACTTGAACTGAAGTCATGTTCAAAAAATTACGTTAACATCTTCACCTGAATCATGTCACACACGTCTCTGTATTTCATACTACATTTAAAAATGGTTATGTCAAATACTGTAGAGAAGATTGTTGCATCCAGAGGATAGTTTACCAAGGAACATATGATTTTTTTTAATCGCTAATTCACTCTAATGACTGATTTTACAATCACATGAAGGATTGCGCACCACAGACTGCTGTTATGAAACATGAGATTGTATTTTGCACAACAGTTGTAAACAATTTTCTTGTACAAATTTAATTTTAAAGTTATTTGGAACATATTGTTAGTTGCTCAGGTACAGAATTTTATGGTGAGGAAGATGTATATCTGTAGAACTATTTATATAACTTCTGGATGGTTAAAATGTGCTTCGTCAATTGTACACCATCTTGTTACCTTGAAACAGAAGAAGATCTTTTTCCATGGAACGTGTGATACTTGCAAATGTCTAGAGTTTCTCTGATGTCTTAACAATTTTACCTGTTTAAAAATGGAAATTTCTGTTTGTTTCCTTTAGCTTCTGCTTCAAAAGGAATTGTTCTTATAATTTGTTTTGATAATAGTTCTGCTTAATTTGATTTAACTCATTAATTATCCGTTTGTAGCAGATTAGTTATGTACTAGAGATACTATTAAATACATCACTGGTAAAAATTTCTTGATTGCAATGTTTTTAAATTTCAATCGAATATTTGTTCACACGTACATGACCATTTTGTGCCTTTTTGGGCGTATTAATGAGAGATATTTTACCCAGAACACCTAAAAGACATGAGAGTGTGATTGTTAACGTCTAGCTAGGAAGTAAATTTGGTTCGTATTGGGAATCTTTTACAAGAAGAAGGGTAATATTGTTATTACTTCGAAAGCTTGGGCAAATTTCGGCTTCATCTGAAAACAGTGAGGTGTTTCAAAAACTGTACAATGAAGTGTAACTGAAACAAATTTCAATCGCCAGAAAGTCAAAGGTGTGGTTATTTTTGTTTAAAGTTTTTGGACTCCAGATAAATTAGCGCATATTATGAGCTGGGGTTACTTTTGCCATTTGTGGGTAACCTTGACCCACTGGTCGGGAAAAGTTTCAAATTTTTTCCCCGGAAAAATTACATCAATTAGCATGTAGTAAACAAGGCAGTATGGATTTATAGTGTATGATGAACGAAGTAGAAGACTGTGGGTTCCCTGAAGTAATATTGTGCTTGAAGCACTAGACTCAATGTTGATTATTAATATTTTAACAGCTATTACACTTCGATAACTTCTGCCTGGTGGGTTCACATCAGTTAAGTTGAAAATATAATCAGTGTACTTTTGCATTCTGTCAGTAGAAACTATCCTTTGTGTGAAATTCAATGTAGGTAATATATTAAACACTTTTTATAAAATGGTGCACATTTTTCGAAAATATGAGGTCAGTTAAGCTTGGGCCAAAGTAACTCCAGGACGAAGATGAGGTGGGGCTAGAATCTTTTGGTGGTTTTGGAAGTTTCTCTGATATGTAAGGTGATATCTAGCACCACTAAATGTTAAAAGATGAATTAGCAGCTGGGCAGTTTGCTACAATCTTATACAACAAAGAAAAATATTCCAAAATTGTGACTGAGGTGAGTGATGTAGTCGTTAAAGTGAACTGTATGGGAAAGCCAAACTCGTATTAGAAATGGCCAGAAAAATATGATAAACTATTTCATTCTTGGAAGGATTTTATAAGAATTATCAAACCAACACATTTAAAAAATGTGGCTATTGCCAATTACCAGAGCTTCAGTAATTTGTGTAATAAAGCTTGTACCCATAGTATACAGTATCCTTAACATATGATACATTCTCTTTCAAAATGTTACTATAGCGTAATGTGCAACTTGAAAATTAGTCAGTTGATGAAATATACAACACCTGTATATTTGCTGTATCACATTCTGAATGAACTTCAATATTACCTGTCTCGTCCTTCACTGTGTAGGGTTTGAATTGTTCATTATACTCATGAATGTATTCTCTAGATATATTTATTGAGTTTAATTTGTCCCAACACCATACTACCACCTTCTCATGAACAAAGCATTGGGATGATCAAAGTAGCCGCGAGTGCAGGTAACACTGACCCAAATTTATTATGGAATCACAGCAAAAGATGTGATGTTTTGTGTTTAATAACTTACTTAATTGGTGGTACAAGTCTTTGGCAATATTTGGAATTTTATCTCTGCCACTATCCTTTGATTTCTTGTCACATATAAAAAGAGAGGAAAAATTTGGGCCAAAGTAACTCCAGTTTGTCCACATCTACATATATACTCCGCTAGTAACCAAGCGGTGTGTGGTGGAGGGCACTATTCGTGCCAAAGTCATATTCCCCGCCCTCTGTTCCACTCGCGGATCGCACGAGCGAAAAACGACTGTCTGAACGCCTCAGTACGATCTCTAATTTCCCTTAACATTGAATGGTGATCATTGCAGGATATGAAAGTTGGTGGTAGTAATATATGCTCTACATCCTCGGCGAAGATCGGATTTTGGAATTTAGTGGGCACCCCCTTCCGTTTAGCGCGTCGTCTGTCTGCAAGTGTGTCCCACTTCAAACTTTCAATGAGATTTGTAACGCTCTCGCGATGGCTAAATGTACCAGTCACGAATCTTGCCCCTCTTCTTTGGACCTTCTCAATTTCTTGCATCAGACTCTACTGGTAAGGGACCCATACAGACGAAGAATACTCTTAGATTGGACGAACTGAAGTATTGTAAGCAATTTCCTTTGTTGAAGGACTGTATCGCTTCAGGATTTTACCAATAAACCGCAATCTAGGGTTCGCCTTACCCGTTACTTGTGTAATTTGATCGTTCCATTTGAGATCATTTCGAATAATCACACCCAGATACTTGACGGATGTTACCACTTCCTAAAAATGGGCATTTATTTTGTACTCGTACATTAATGGGGATTTTCGCTTTGTTATACGCAGCAGGTTACACTTACTGATATTGAGAGATAACTGCCAGTCATTACAGCACGCATTTATTTTCTGCAAATGCTCATTGATTTGTTCACAATTTTCCTGTGAGACTACTTTCTTGTAGACTACAGCATCATCGGCAAACAGTCTAATGCCGCTGTCAGAACCATCAACCAGATCGTTTATTTAAATCGTAAAAAGCAGCGGACATATTACGCTGCCCTAGGGCACTCCTGATGTTATGCTTCTTTCTGTTGAAGTCTCCTCATTCAGGACGACATACTGCTCTGTCTGTTAGAAAACTTTCTATCCAACCGCATATGTCATTGGATAGACCACAAGCGCGCACTTTTTGGAGAAAGCGAAAGTGCGGAACTGAGTCGAACGCCTTCGAAAGTCGAGGAATATGGCACCAACCAGGGACCCGGTATACAGAGCCTGTTGTATATCATGCACAAAAGAGGGCCAGTTGTGTATCGCATGACCACTGTTTCCTAAAACCGTGCTGGTTTCTGCAGATGAGCTTCTCAGAGTCTAGAAAGGTTATTATGTCTGAATACAAAATATGTTCCATGATTCTACAACAAATCAATGTCAGTGAAATTGGCCGGTAATTACGTGCATCCGATTTTCTACCCTTTTTATAGATTGCTATGACCAGGGCCTTCTTCCAGTCCCGTGGAACTTTCCGCTGTTCCAATGCTCTCTGATAGATGATGGATAAGAATGGTGCTATATTTGTAGCATAGTCAACATAAAATCTTACGGCGATACCGTCTGCGCCAGATGCCTGCCTGGCGTCTAAGGATCTTAACTGTTTTACAATCCCAGATACACTAAACACTATGTCAGCCATCCTTGCGTTTGTTCGACAATTGAAAGGGGGAATGGTGCTGCAGTCCTCTACCGTAAACGAATTTTTGAAAGCTAGGTTTAGAATTTCGGCCTTCTGTTTATCATCATCCATTACATTACCCGTACTGTCAGCAAGAGAAGGTATTGAATTATTTGCAGCGTTCATGGATTTTACGTACGGCCAAAATTTTTTGGGGTTATTTTTAGAATCTGCGGATAAAATATCTGCACATCAATTTCGTTAAAAGAATCTCTCATTGACCTTTTGACAGCTGCTTTCATTTTGCATAATTCCTGTTTGTCAGCGGATGCAAAATTTTCTGCTTTCTCAGCAACTTCCTAATATGTTTGTTGAACAAAGGTGATTCCTTTCCCTCCCCTATATTTTGTCTAGGTACATATTTCTCTAGCATGTGGTGGACAAGACCTTTAAATTCCGACCAAAGATGCTCAATATCTTTGTGTCCCGCAATGAATGCTTGGAGCTGACTATGAAGATATTCATTATTGACACTTTTATTTGCTTTCCCAAACAAGAAAACTCTACGGTTTTTCTTTGGTTTTTTGCAACTTCCACTGACATAGAAGCCATAACGGCATTATGGTCGCTAATACCTTCTTCTAGATTAATTTCCTCAAAACGATCAGGTCTGTTTGTCGCCAAAATATCTAATATGTTCCCATCTCGAGTTGGTTTTCTAACCAATTGCTCAAGGTTGTATGTTGAGAGCACTGCTAGAATAACTTCACACGAGTCTTTGCTTCTGCCCCGTGTGATAAAACGTGTAATTATCCCAGTCAATGGACGCCAGATTAAAGTCTCCACCTATAACTAATCGATAATTTGGATATATATTTCGTATATACTCAAGACTTTCCCTGAAACGTTCTGCGACGTTTGTTGCGGATGCTGGTGGTCTATAAAAACATCCTAATGCAATGGTCACTCCTTGTCTGATTGAGAGCTTTATCCAGACTATTTCACAGTCCATCCCCGTATTGATCTCAACTGCATTTAAACAGCTTTTAACTGTAATGATCACACCACCTCACATAGCATCAGTCCTATCCTTCCTAAACATTGTCCAATCCGAGTTCAAAATTTCATTGCTACTTATGTCTGGTTTCAACCAGCTTTCGGTACCTAATACAGTATTGGTATTACTACTGTTTATTTCGAAGACTAACTCGGGGACCTTGCTACAGACACTTCGACAATTTACTTACATTATTGGTACTGACAGCATCATAATAGATGTCATCAAGCATGGTCTAAGATTTAGACTATCTGGTAAAAACTCCGTTATAACTGCTCTCTTTAAATCCATGCTAAATTTATCTCATCACATGTACGAAACTGCCTTGCTCAGTTTATTTAATTACCTGCAATAATGATGGAATCTGAAAAGATGAATTTAAATTTGTGGCATGACCAAAACTTGAACCCAGATCTCCTTGTTCAGTAGGCACGAATGCCAGCCATTCCACCAGTGCAGGACAACAGCTAGCATTGTTGCATGGTCTATCCAAGTTCAGTGCCCTCCCCAACACAAACTTCAGTTCCCATCATCAGTGGAGTTAAGAAGTCCACGCAGCAACGTGGTGTAACACCTAGCATTCCTGCCTAGTAAACAAGGTGAAGCAATTTCAAATCCCAGCTGTAGCATAAATTTTAATTCATTTCTTCAGCTTTTATCATTATCGTACATAAAGGTGAGATTCAAATGTCTTGAGGAAAATTTAACTATAAGATTTATTTGCTTACAATTTCGTATCGAATATTACATCAGGAAACAATAATTTCTACTTTCATAACTGCCTTATGTACTCATTTTCATCCTTTGATAACTTTTCGTAATGATACATCAGGATGTTCATGGATGTGCTACAATACTGAATCTTGAAAGACTCCATGTTTTACGACTTTGAATGTTGAAAGCATATTTCTCAGTCTGTCGCCCTTTTTATATTTTATCTATACACAATGTCACCTATTTTCAGTAAACGTATTTATAACACTGTTTGTTCTGTCTCTTATGCCTTACTGGTTTAATTTTTCTAATGGGAGTCTGTAACATACACATTCAAAAGCCTTTGATAGGTCGAGGAATGGACTATAAACTTGTTCCTGTTTCTCCTATCTCTAGACTACGTGTGCTACGAAGTTTGCAACTGCTGTCTTTGTAGTTCGACCCTTTCTGAAACCATGCTGTGCCCACAGACGGGCGATCAGGAAATAATGGACAGAATTACTTTAAAAGGTTCAACTTATAAATTCCATTACATTATTTACACCTTGTTGAGAGAGACAGAGTAATAAAGCGTCAAGGATAGCTGAGAAGATAATGTGGAAAAAAGGGAAACAGTCAATATCAAACTAAATATCTGTTACAATAAAATTCTCAGACGATGTGAGATGTGAAGTAATATATTTGTTTATTTTAAGCTGGCTGATAATATAGGCTCAATTTTAGATTCTAAGATGTAGTTGAGAAAGAAACGTCAAGCAGAACATCTAATAAATATTCAGAATGTTAACATCCTATGTGTAACATTTCTGGGAGCTTATTCAACAGTACTGCTCCTACACACATGTTACATCAGTTCTGGCCTGCAGTACCACATGGACATAAAACTGTGGAATCACCATATCTGCCCATTATGTAAATGGATGGGGTAAGATACATTTCAGAATTACGTGTATCAGTCAGAGATGAAGATGGCTGTTGAAGAAGTAACTGTTCAGTTTCACATAAGGAAATGTAAAGGACATCAAATACATGAAGCATGTTATGAGTGAAACGAAAAAATTAATACAAAGAAGAAGAGGATGAAGAGGAATAAGTAAGTATAAAATATCTTGGCTCTCACAATCATCAAATACTATTGAGACTAGGATACACAGTGCAATAAATACTAACATCATTCTCTGCAAGCTCTCATTCGACATGGTGTTGGGTGAAGAGCAAGAAGAAGAAGATGATGATGATGAGTTACGTACCGACTGTGAAAGAACACTCCTCATTGACGACTCTACTTCTCGCTTCGATTACCATAAGTGTAAATTATGCTGTCAAACAGTTTTTGCTCATAACGATTCTATATCGATTGAAATACGAAATGAAAACACCTATTGAGAGTCGTCTTTGTATAGTAGGAAGACTTGTTAATATTCGGAAACTGCAACACAACTGGAAAGATAAACTCATATGCATCTTTTACCACCGAGCGGGGTGGCGCAGTGGTTAGACACTGGACTCGCATTCGGGAGGACGACGGTTCAATCCCGCGTCCAGCCATCCTGATTTAGGTTTTCCGTGATTTCCCTAAATCGCTCCAGGCAAATGCCGGGATGGTTCCTCTGAAAGGGCACGGCCGACTTCCTTCCCCATCCTTCCCTAATCCGATGAGACCGATGACCACGCTGTCTGGTCTCCTTCCCCAAAACCAACCAACCAACCATCTTTTACGCCAAATCACGCAGTCGCATTGGAGAATGCTGGTGGGGAACGAGAAAGGAACTAAAAGAATTTGTTGCCAACGATAAACATTTCCGTTTCTATATCCTGCTCGGTATGGTGCTTGGGTTCACAGAACATTACCGGGAGTTTATTTTAAATATTCGCCGTGAACTTGTACTCATTCACAGCAGACAAGACCCGAATCGGCGACAGCGTTAATGGCCTCTGACAGAGCAGCTCACAAGGAATGCTGCACTGTCAACTCAGCTGCAAGTGCATAGAAACCAACTACTTTACGTTCCTGCACCTTGGCAACGTCGCAGAACGGCTTGCCTGAATCTGCCTCACCTTTGAAGAACTAGTAAACTTTGAAAATAAGGTCCCTTGGCTCTTTTTTAAACATTTGGCGTCTTCTAGGTGTCTCAGCCATTACGAAAAGACTCACAGGACGCACAGAATGTCATAGAAGTGAATCGATCGTAGTTTCACGCACGCAAAACACGATAGAACGTTCAGATATGGCCGAAGTTTACACAGTACAGAATGAGGAAACAGAATGAGTCCCGGTTGGTCAGCTGCGAAGCTGTCTGCTGCGCATTCGCGTCCCATAGGCCATAAACACTGACGCAGACTATAAACATGTTATCTCAGATAACGCAGACGCCAAGCCGAAAACTGTACTGGGAAAATTCAGAAACACGAGTGTCCGAGAAAGAATGAATATCTTTATGGCAAATCTTAAGAAGTGAATTAAGACTGAATCTTAGTATTCTGTCCCCGGGATTTAAGTGAATGTGTTGCACCACGAACTAGTACACGAATGCGGCAAGTTAACTTCACCAGAGTGCTCGAAACCGCTTGATCAAGATATATCTGAATTCATCTAATTGTTCTGAAGAGAGCTATTTGTGGAGACTTTCCCCCAGCAAGATGAAATGGAATGGTGAAACAATGTGCCTGTAGATGGAATATAGAATACATGAATAAAGATTGTTCATGTGTGCGATGTCCTTAGTGTTTATTCAGTCTGGTTTTGTAAACCATTCCGAGTAGACGCTCACTTGTATATTGGTTCGATTTAAGAGCAATAAAAACGTTATTCACATTTTATGTTCGTTAGTGCTTCATTCCACGTGAGTTCTGCAGTGGATTACCTAAAGTGGCGACCCCATTTCTGTACAGCATATCGTTTGCCTGTTTTGGATTTGTGCGACACTCAAGAACTACTTCAGCGATGGATACACTTCGGGAACTCTGTTTATTCAATAACTCATGCAGAACGGTGCGACGACTAGTGCTCAGCAAAACATTCTCGTGTCCATTGGCCTTATACAGATGCAACTAAAACATAAAACTGGCTTCACGATGCAATGTACAGACAATATCTCTTCTCTAATGATAGTCGTGCACAGGAACAATACACATATCCAGAAACTGACTTGGGTGTTGTAGACCATGGGAGCTTTACTCCGACCACATAACTTGATCTGTGTGACAGCCATGTAAGTGTACGGATTGGTCCTCCAGCACCAGTGTCGTTCCAGATGAGCCCATTCATGCCACAAAGCTGTGCTGAGCCAGATAACCCCTGTGTCGTGTACCCTGGCTTCCTTCCATGCTGCACTGGTACAACTAGTTGCCAACCACCGGTAATGGTCAGACTTTACATACACAGCGTGGATGGAATTTTTCTGATATGATGATTCATCCTGGTCACATGATTATGCTACCTGCTTATCGACCAGGCCACATGAAGTTTTGGTTTCAGCTGGTCACACTGACTCTGCAGTGTGTGATATTGATTACTACACGTGGAAATTTGTATCTCTTCTGTGCAGCCTCTCCAGCCACACTCACATAATCAGTGATATTCCACAGGCACCCCCACCTAACGGTAAATTTGGAGTAGTAAAGACAACAGTACTACAATGTGTGATGAAGACACCAGAAAAACAACTTCTACAAGTAATATTTAATGAGAGAATTTGTAGCAATATGCCCTCACAATTTTGCAGACTACTATGAAAATCAATTTCACGGGATATTATGCCAGACAGAACGTTTTGGGCAATTTGGATGTTTAAATTTCCACCACTCATTAATCGCGAGATAATATGATGCTGCAGAGAACAGGTTATATTTGGGTGACTATATTTGGGTGACAGGTTACATGTTATCCTATAGCATCGCCAGGGCGTTGCAGTAGCTTCTCACAGTGCATGGCAGTTGCCATCCTCAGAGCCACAATAGCTCGACATGGATGCAGCCGACCAAGTAGCCAGAAGCACTACTGATGACACACAAGGAGGGTCCAGTAATCTTCAGCCTACATCTGCCTCAGCGTCAGCTGACTCAAGCACTTCACATACTGTGGCTCCAATGCACTCGCAAATGTGTTGGCACGAGGCACGCTTTGGAAAGAAGGAGTGAAGTTGCTCGGTCCCCTGTAATTGCCCAAACTTAGGGAGCAGCTCTCGACAAGTGCACTGGGCCACATTCAACCAAGAAGTCGCCTGATTGTCTAGCTTAACAGCCAAACAACCTTAACACAGCTTCAAGGAACTGATAAGAGACTCTATGTTCTTGACCATGTCACAGATCGTCATTTCCTTATCGAATCATGGTCAGTAGTGAGCACATTCCAGGTTTTTCAGTACCTCCTCAAATTGGCAAAGGGGAAGTAGTACTAGAGGCAACGTATGACACTCCTCTTAAATATCGTGGAATTGTAGAACAGACCTGAGACAGCAGCCTTAGTGAAAAATGCACATGTCATTCTTTTATTGCAGAAGTGAGTGAACCGATGTTGAGGCTGATTTTCTAAGTTTTTTTTCGACCTTGCATACGACTTGGCAGCCAAAAGTGGTTTGGGGAGACAGTTTACGGCTGCCCTTGACCACCACCTCTTAAGCAGCAACAAGACTCTCACGGTGAGGATGTGATACTAGAGCGGGCTTTAACACAAAAACTAATCAGTGCAGTGAACAAATTTGAGGGCACTACTAGACAAGAGCGTCTACAATTGTGCACAGTGAATGCAGGTCTGAAAGAGACTGCTTACATTACAACAAGGCTTGAGCAGTGCTGACGACCACATCATAGCAGTATACTCAGCAAATACACCACGAGACATCGCTCCCCACACAGGTTGCCAATGCAAAGCGAGAGATCAACGTTAATCCATTGCCTACTATTTTAAATGTACATGTCAACTCCTCACAAGAGTTGAGTGAGTCTACCGAACATTGCGAATGCACAGTCAGGTGTGGTGTGAATGATGAGACACTGCACCATATCATCATGACGCTGGGACCACCATTTCACTATAAGCCAGTGTCTGGTGCCGAACAGATTACATATAGCAAAGCATATTACAGACTATCCACTCAGTGCCGAGATTGTGAGACCACTGGACAGTACTTGAGCGTCACCCATACATTAAGTCCCAAAGAGGGATGAGTTTCATGGAATGTGTGGAACATCATTCACTAAGTGCACTAACAGTACCAAACAGCTACCCAGTTCCGAAGTCAGGATGTTTCTCATGCTTTGGCAGAAACATCTGTCTTCAGTTTAATCAATTGCAAAAAGGCATCAGTTTAATCAATTGCAAAAAGGCATAATTCCGGATCCCCATGGCTCCAGATGATGTGCCAAAGACAGCTGTTATTACACTGTTTGGGTCGTATGGGTACCTTGTCATGCCTTATGGCCTAAAAAATGCCTCACAAACATGGGAGCGTTTTACTGATAGAATTTTAAGACATCTTCCTTTTTGTTATTCATACCTTGATGATATTTTGATTTTTTCATCAAATCTAGCGGATCACGAGGTATTCCTTCCTTTGTGTTCGATACCCGCAATTGTCATGGTATTGTGGTACTGAGAGTAGTACAGAAAAGCGCTATCTATGGCAGGAAGGAGTAACTTTTCTATGGCACACGGTTAATGTGTTAAAGGTCTGACCCACTGTAAAGAAAAAAATTACAGCGCTGCTTCAATCTCTACCTTGGCCGTGAACTTGTAAAAATTAAGGCGCTTTTCGGGAATGATCAACTTCTATAGGCGACACCTACTACAGGCTGCACCTATTTCAACCCCACTAGCTGACGCACTGGCAGGAAGAAACAGACATGCCAGGAAAACGCTGATGTGGGCTAGAGAAATGATCAGAGCCTTTGATAACACCAAACTGTCGCTCCAAAAAGCTGTGACAATGTTCCTTTATCTATCACCTCTGACACGATAGATGTGGCAATCGGCGCAGTGCTCCAACAATTAGTCGAAAGGATCCAACAGCCTTTACAGTTCTTTTCGAAAAATCTGATGGAGTCCCAACGCAAATGGTCTGCATCTGACAGAAAGCTGTTAACAGTGTACGAGGTGGTATGTCATTTCAAAACAGAAGTGGACGGTAGGCCCTTAACAGTTTTCATATACCACAGACCACTAATACAGGCTATAATGAATTCCGGGAAAGACTGCTCACTATGACGTTTTCACCATTTGGACTATGTTAGTCAGTTTACAACCAATGTGCACCAAATTCAAGGGGCAGACAACATGGTGGCAGACTTTCTGCCTAGAATTAATGCTCCTTCATTGTATATTAATTATGGCGAACTTGTTTCAATGCAGGAGACGGATGCACAAATCAAAGAACTTTTGCAGGATAACTTGACCAGCCTTCAATTCGAACGTTGCTGCCTCCTGGGATCAGACAGACAGGTCTGGAGCGATGTATCGAGAGGGGAAATTAGACGGTTGGTTCTGTCTCAGATGAGAAGACTTGTCTTTGATAATCTCCACAGTTTATCACACCAGGGGATGGTTCAAATGGCTGTAAGCACTATGAGACTTAACATCTGAGGTCATTAATCCCCTAGACTCAGAACTACTTAAATCTAACTAATCTAAGGACATCACACACATCCCTGCCCGGGGCAGGAATCGAACCTGCGACCTTAGCAGCAGCGCGGTTCAGGACTGAAGTGCCAGAACCGCTCAGCCACAGCGGCCGGCCACACCATTGGATCCACCCTATTACCAAACTGGTAACAGACCACTTCATTTCGCCAGATATAAATAAAGCAAGGCTGTAAGAACTGGACGCACATCTGCATTGCATGACAATCTGCAAAACAGACAGGCATGCTAATCCGGAGCATGGTCAATACAACATTTCTGCGAGTAGGTTACAGCATGTACACGTGGATTCAGTTACTCCTCTGCCTGATTATGATGGATAAAAGTATATTTTGTCGGCCGCCGATGAAGACACGCGGTGGGTTGAGGCATTCCCAATACCAGACACCATGGCCGAAACGACAGCTTAGGCACTTGTGCATGTAGGGATCTTATGATTTGGTGCTCTGTCGCAATAACGACGGACCAGGGCAGGCATAAAGAACTGTACAGCCTCTGTGGAGTAAAAAGCTTTCATACCACTGCTTACCATCAGCAGAGCAGTGGGTTGGTGGAATGGTCGTACAGTCCACTCAAACCATCGCCGATGTGCCGCAGTGGACGATGGGCAGAGGTCCTTCCATAGATGCTTCTTCGTATTCACAGTGCTTTCAAAGGGAAGACCTTCAGGCTTCTCTGGCGGAAATCCTATATGATGAAAAAGAACCTCCCAGTATATTTCGTCAACCCTGCGGCATTACCTGGTGCAAATGAACTACCATCAATGGTCCAAAAAGTCCGACAGCATATCTTCAATATCAAGATGCCTCCTCCACAGCCTCATGGAATCCCCAAGGTTTTAGTGCACAAAGACTTGGCAATGTGCGTGCACGTAATGTTACGTGACAACACTATAAAGGTGTCTCTTCAGCCACATTATTCTAGTCTTCACAAGGTACTATGGAGGGGTGAACAAAGATTCAGTACCCTTCTCCACAACATGTGCACGATGTTTTCGACACATGAAATCAAACCTGACCAACAGGACTGTAACACGGTTTACATCGCTACTGATCCATTGCAGAACCCGCACTCTGGCCCACCACAATATACAGTGACGTCTGCCACGGCACCTCCCACCTCATCCCCACCAGACTTGTAGCGTACAACTCCGCTGTCACGCTTCGGGTGCCCATTCCGCCCACCTCCATACCTTAAGAATTTCATCACAGACTAGGAAGGGTTTATCACAAAAACTGAAACATTGGTAATATTCGTATTATAAACAGTAATTTTGAAATGGCACTGTTGATTGCAGTATATTTGGTACAGAGTAATTGACATTTTGCAAATTATTTGAACAGTAGTTAAAATGTTTTAAATTTTGTTAATTATCATACAGTTTTAATTTTATGTAAAAAAACTAAACACCTGTGATGAATCTAAGAAAAAAGTGTCAAACAGAACTTCACTGCAAATACTAAACTGTAAAATATTTATTCTACAACAGCATTTTTCCAGATGCAGAAGCACTTAAATTTGTTGTTGGAAAGTTCACCTGTTCGGCGACCATAGTACACAGAACAAAAGCTGCCATTATTCTCATCCTTCTAGCAAAGATAAACATACCGAATGTTCCATGTCAATTACAAATTTCCAGTTTCTACAATTTATTTAGTTCCAATACAGTGACCTGAGCTTTATAGTTCAGCACATCTTGAAATGTAGCTCATTTCCGAATGTGAAGAGACAAATAGATCCTTGGTCGAGTTGGGGCATTCCCCAGTGCTGAGCACTACAGAGGGGGTCGCGGGAGGGGGGAAGCATGAGGGGGGGGGGGTTCTCTGTGAAGACTTCCCCTCAGCACGATGCAATGGAACGATACAATAATACCGCTAGTGACACATGTGATACGTTTACTGTTTAGTCAGAGTGATTTTGCATGTCTTCCTTAGTAGACTCTCAGGAGTAGATTGGTTCGATTTAAGAACGGTGAAAACGTTTATTCACTGTTTATATCAGTTAGTGATCCATTCTGCATGAGCCCTGCAATGGACTACTTACGTATTCAGTCGATTTTAGGACAAATAATACCGCACAAACGTATGCAGTGTACTACAGTTTTCAGTCGCTGTATTATGGAGAGGGAGAACTAAGCAGAAATTCGATCAAGTGACATACAGAGTTCCAACAGAGCCCTACACATTTCATCGATTGTTCACGTCAAGATGCAGAAACGCTGCAATCGTCTGTCGTTGATATGGGAACGGAAAGTCAAACACATCAGTGTCCCCACAAAATATGACAGTGTATGGTCTGCTTATTCACGATTATTTTATAGATATTACGCCTTCAACCAATTGGGAGACAAGCCATACTCATGTATGGAAGATTTAATGCTGTCTCTATGAAAAGACTCTCGCAATTTTTCGACCAGAAATAACGCAATAATCTTGTGATCGGAAGTGTGGCTATCTTTTATCTCCAGAGGATATAACAAGCCTCAATATCCACAACTGATCAGTAATCTACAGCTCTTATCAGACATCTTACTCTCATTCTTAGAATGGGTGTTTAATTTTATGTTAACTTGCTGACTGCTATGTTTCCTTTTTGCTCAGGAACGTATACCATGCTCTTCCGTTTATGAAAATTTTCTCAAGCTAAACAGAAACCTTTT
Source organism: Schistocerca americana (assembly GCF_021461395.2). Classification (NCBI taxonomy): domain Eukaryota; kingdom Metazoa; phylum Arthropoda; class Insecta; order Orthoptera; family Acrididae; genus Schistocerca; species Schistocerca americana. Next base: position 894,791,684 of record NC_060130.1, on the reverse strand, counting down.
CTCATTCTTAGAGTTATTTTTTTGCTAGCATGAGTGTGTTCATTGCTATGTGTTCTTTTTCTTTCAGAACCATGTACCGCATCCTCTTTGATTGTCACACAATTGATTTCTTACAAAGGAACTTGCATTTCAGATATTGGGTGGTGCTTGAAGTAACATGGATGCTGCTGGTGGTTTCATTCTAGAGTGGACAACGCTTTACAACGAGCTGGATGTAACTCCTGTAAAGTGGTTAATAGAAAATCACCACCATTACATTATTGGCTCAGCTAGTGTTCCATTGGAGACGACACTGAATAACATATACACAGTTATTCCAGCTGAGTTTCATGTCTTCGTGAAGGGCTTGGAGAAAGTGATGTGGATTAAGGACTTGTAGTCAGAATATGATCAACAGTCTAATGAAAAATGTCTGCTGACTAATACAAACCACTGAGTGCTGAACTAAGTGTGAAGTTCTTGGAACAGTGGTAGTATGATTGTCATTTCAAAGATCTCCCATTAGATGCCGCTGATTGGAATGGATCATGTTACAGAAAAATGAAAGAAATGTAATGTTTTTTTATACCTATAAATGGAATGGACCTTGTTGTTGAACAATGTAAGAAATGCCTACTTTTTATTGCAAAATTTGTATCTAGGAGTATTTTGGTTTATTTTCCCTCTGGCCATCTATAAATATTGCATAAAAATACTTCCTTGTCAGTACCTCATTCCAATGAAATAGTTCTCTTGTTACTGACTCCATTGCAATCAGCATGAAAGCTAGAAATGGTGTAACAACTGAAAATGCTGTATTCTCTTTTCTCTGTGAGGTTTTGGACGGATTAATTAAAAGGTTTGCGAACGCTAGGTGTTTTCTTTGATTTAGCGAAGGCTTTTGACTGTGTTGATCACAAAATATTACTGCATAAATTGGACCATTATGGAGTAAGGGGAATAGCTTAGAATTGGTTCGCCTCTTACTTTAAGAACAGAAAGCAATATTGAGAGTGGTAGAGATGCTCAGTCCCAATGGGGCACTGTTAAGTGGGGTGTTCCCCAAGGGTCGGTGTTGGGGCCACTGCTGTTTCTTATTAGTATAAATGATATGCCTTCTAGTATTACAGGTGATTCAAAAATATTTCTGTTTGCTGATGACACCAGCTTGGTAGTGAAGGATCTTGTGTGTAATATTGAAACATTATCAAATAATGTAGTTCATGAAATAAGTTCGTGGCTTGTGGAAAATAATTTGATGCTAAATCACAGTAAGACTCAGTTTTTACAGTTTCTAACTCACAGTTCAACAAGAACCAATATTTTGATCAGACAGAATGGGCATATTATAATCGAGACGGAACAATTCAAGTTCCTAGGCGTTCGCATAGATAGTAAGCTGTTGTGGAAAGCCCATGTTCAGGATCTTGTTCAGAAACTAAATGCTGCTTTATTTACCATTAGAACAGTACCTGAAATAAATGACAGTTCAACACGAAAAGTAGTCTACTTCGCATATTTTCATACGTTTATGTCATATGGTATTATTTTTTTTGGGTAATTCTTCAGATTCAAAAAGGGTATTTTTGGCTCAAAAACGGGCTGTTCGAGCTATTAGTCTGGGAATTCTGACATTGCCCTCACAGTATATATTTTCTTTAATGTCGCTTGTTGTTAGCAATATTAGCTTATTCCCAAGAGTTAGCAGCTTTCACTCAGTTAATACTAGACAGAAATCAAATCTGCATGTGGAATGCACTTCCTTGACTCTTGTGCAGAAAGGAGTGCACTATTCTGCTGCATCCATTTTCGATAAACTACCACAAGAACTCAAAAATCTTAGCAGTAGCTCAAACACTTTTAAGTCTAAACTGAAGAGTTTCCTCATGGCTCACTCCTTCTATTCTGTAGAGGAGCTCCTGGAAGAGCTGAAAAATTAAGTAAATTCCAGTGTTACATCTCATTTTCTTTATTTAAACTTATGAATTGTCGCCTGAATACGTTTCTTATATTTCATTTTATCTGTTTCTACTATCGTATTATAATTTCATGTATTGACTCGTTCCATGACCATGGAGACTTCTCCTTAATTTGTCTCATGGAACAATAAATAGGTAAATAAATAAAGCTGAAACAGCTTAAGATATGCATCACTCAGTACACAAAAGTTACCCGAGGTGAGTGATTTTCATGAAGGCAATTGATGGCCTTCATCAGGCTGATTTTGTTGACTTGATCACGTACATCAAATACAATCCAGGCTGTAGATATATATTAAAGGTATTTGACATGTACTCCAAGTATGCATGAGTCGCTCCTCTTAGGAGTAGAACTTGTATTGACATTGCAGATGCATTTGGAAAAAAAAAATTCAGAAGATGTGAAAGGATTCCAAGACATTTACAAACAGACTTAGGTAAGTAATTTTTACTATATTCATTCCCAGAAGTTAATGGGAAAACACAAGATTAATCATTACACATCATTTTCAATCTTGAAAGCTTCAGTTGTGGAGTGATTAAACAGAACTCTTAAAGGTAAAATGTCTGAACATTTCACTGCTCAGCGTTCTTCCAAATGGATTCATATGGTGCAAGATCTAGTAGTGCAATGCAATAACAAAAAACACAGAACAATTAGTATGAGTCTTGTTCATGTGAAACCTACAATAAGTTAAATTCGAAGTCGGTGAGTTTGTTAGAAATTAGTAAACATTTGACAGTTTTCGAGAAAGGCTTGGCCCCCCCCCCCCCTGGACTACTCTACCAAGATATTCACAATTCGAGCAGAAAGACCAATGCAAGAACGTATCTGCTGGATGATTACATGTCATGACCCGTATAAGAAAGTTTCCACAAGATGTAACTACAAAAAACCAGATATCCAGCCACATATACAGTCAAAAAATCAAACAAAGAAAGGGACATGAAGTTTTTGTAAAATGGCTTGATTTTGATAAAATACTGCATTCCGGGATTACTTTGTAAGAAAGACAGAGAGTGCATATGTGTTCTGGCTTCTCTCTCTGTAGGACAGAAGCAGTGACAACAAGAGTAGCTAGCAGCTGAACTGATTTACAAAACACTTCTTGCATATGCAAGAAGCTCTCTGTCTCGTGCAAGATCAAGCAATCTCTCCCGGCTTTCAATTGCTAGACGCAATAGTCATTGTTTGCATAACTGTGTTTGTTATTCTGCTATCACTGTGCTCCATACTGTTGTGCATAGAAAAGGTATCGCCTTGTTTCTTCCCTTCCCTATATGAGTATGTGCCACATATCTCCTAACTACCTCCTAAATTCGCCTATGTTTTCTTCCCTCCATCCAATCAATGCCCATCGAAATTTCTTCAGCAACATGTCCTCACACAGCCAAAGGATTTCGGTAATGGAAAAGGGTTTGTCTAGATCTAATTTTTTTCCAGTTTGTTGAGTAATTGTACAGGGATGGATCACCATTCCATCATCTTCAAAGTTCTTGAACACATGGTGTAAGGCTTAGGCCTCTTAGTCCTACATCTATTTCTCATTTAATGTAAATGCAGCACCTCCATCATAGTTACTGACCACGCCTATATCGTCCACATATGCCAAGGTAATGTTTGCTGCATTACTACTTGCTTCAGTGGGCCCAACTTGGCACTCGCTTTCACTCTCCACACACTTTGTCAATGTGTCCCCAGTCTCTCCCACCCTTCTTGTTATTTCTTCACATTCTCGATCCTCTTCTCTAATTTTGATATTGTCTCATGACTATATTCCTGTAGTCTCTGGCACTCATCTTTTGCCTCCATTATTACACTGTTTGCTTCTAAGTCTACGTCCTTCACCTCCTGAGCATTTCTCTTCGTTTCCTTAGCCAAATTCATAATTTTATTCGTCTTTTCCTTTATTTCACGGATTTCACCTCATAGCTTCTCGCTCATGTTTCTGTTTTCCTTCCTCATTCCCTTCAAAAATTTTATAATACTGAAAAAGTCATTTTCCGTTTCACTAGTCCTTTCAGGTGAAGCCAGAAATGATCCTACTGGAGTACCATCTCTCCCTTTCTTCTTCAGTTTTATGCCTTCCTCTGTTTCCCGGTTGAGAATAATTCCCATGGCTTTCACGACTTGTGGTGCATCATCTGCTGTTTCTTCATGAGTATTGCCAATAAATGTACTGTCTTCGTTTTTTAACAGGTTGCTACCTGTTTTCTATCTTCATGATTGCCCTCTATTGGAATTGACTGTTCCATGTGAAACGTGGTATCATCCTCTCCTGACACAAAAACTTACAGTTTTGTCCTCCTCCATCATATTAACTGTTTTACACCTGTCCCGATTTAATATGCGATGCGCTTTAATTTGTGTCAACATACAAACTCGACTAAATACCAATATGTGAAACACAATCTGACATGTTAATGTACCCACTGACATTGCTACTCATTATAATTGAACATACACCCCCTCAACATAACATAGTCCCATTCAAAGTTTTTCAACGTATTTTTCAACGCAGATATATCAATAGATGTAGAGCAGAGCCCACAAATCCACGAACATGAACCTAAGGGGAAGAAACTGCATGAATTCAGTCCAGCAAGTACTAGTGACTATTGTCTCTTGTCCAGGGACATAAACAACATGGAATGTATGAGAAAAAGAGGAAAAACTGATATTAATGATTTGGACTGTGCATCAGGAGGTCCAAGTGAACATTGAATCTTGAGCACAAATTCGCCAATTGTGCAGAAACCCCTATGTTTGAACAGTTATCTGTTCCCAGAAAACTATTTGTGAGCTAGACACACCTTTTAAGATCCAAAATAACAATTTTTATGTGTGCAGCTTTAATAAATAAAGCAATTTCTAAGGCCCTAACTATAGATTCTACAGTGGAAATTCATATAAAAGTTTAGTTTAATATTAATGGAAGGTGTCTCAGAGAAACAATCTTTCACTGAAGACATAATTTATTCAATAAAACATAGTAAAAAATGAACAGATTAGTCAAGATTGCTGAATGTTTTTTTTAAACCAATACATATAACTGTAACTACTCGATTTTGAATGGTTTGAAGAGCTACTTTCCCCAGTTAGGTAACAAATCCCATCTAACACAAAATACCAAATACTAATCTAGTCTGAAAATTCATTAACCCCAAATGAACACAGTGACGGGAAATCTGATGGTTAATCAAGAGGCTCATGCACACAATACAGCAACTGTGAATCTGAGACAAGGTATCATACAGAAATCTGTGAGTGTGAACCAGGAACCCCCTATAACACAGGTGCTGCAGCTTATGCTCATCATAATTATTCCCAGGCAGTTGTGCTGGAAGCTGCTAATGTGCAGATGCCTCTGTTGTAGTGGATGTGGGTTGCTGCAGCTACAACTTCAAACCCTGGTCCACCAATAAGATGTGTGGTGTGGACTGTGACTTTAGTGTCCTGACTGTGGCACTCCAATTTCCATCCACCACAAAATCTCACCATCATCTCCTTATTTTCTAGCGTCTTACTGCACCCAGAGGCTACATTCCTTCTCTTAGGAAATCACTGCTCACCCACTGTTTGTGTGGCGACTTGGCTACAGTTCTGCTGCTAGGTAGGTGTAGATTGTAAGATACACAACAGCCACTGGGCTCACAGACTGCATACTGGTGGTCTGACTTCCAGGAACACAGGCACCTGAGACTGCTGTCTCTGCTCATGGTAAAAAGTCACTGTTTTTTTGTAGCAATCTGTCCATCCTGTCCCAAATCCGAGGCACTACCCCTTCCCACATGTCAAACAGTCATTCAGAAAAACAGGCCTTTCCAGCACCAAGCTAAAAACGTTATCTTTCTCTCTTCCCTTGATTTACTTCATATAGAATGAAAAAGGCATGCAAAATAGCTTTTGATGTTGCAACCAGACATTAGAATAAATCAAATTCAGACCTTAAACTTAAAGATATAATTTTTTTGTGAGTAATAAATAATCATAAAATAACTTTTGAGGAATACTGAACTGCATTTTATTGATGGGCATCAATCACATTACATAACTATAAAATTATCTTACATCTAATACAAGTGAATGATACACTAATACAATTTGCTGATATACAGATAATGTTACATTTTATATTTCAATATCTTTCTTATTCATCTAAATCACATTCACTCTCATCACTACAACACCCTTCAGAATGAAATAGTTTCTCATGAAACTCCATATCTACAGAACTTACACATTTCTTTGCTTTCATTACTGATACATCATCATATTTAGTTTTTTTTCAGTAAGTAATGGTCCATTATACAGCGATATCTGAGAAATATCTAAATTAGCACTTATGGTATCTCTATTGGGCTAAACTCTTAGATCATAGTTGTCTGTTGCTCTTTACTTCCTTCAACAATAACTTTGTGGCCAAACCTGTATTGAAATACTGTGTATTGAGAAATGAAGACTGCATCATTACATTGTGTTTTCATATTTGTTTTAAAGTAGGGTTAGAAGAGGGCTTTAAAATTTTGAACATGCTCTGAGTGACAGGGACAGCTGTAAACAATTCAGACTCTCTCTTAACAAGTGAATGCCACTCTTCAGGAGAATGTCATTTTTCTATGAGCCTTTTTTTCTTTTCAGTATTGTCAAAGTCCGTGTCACAAGAGAGAAAAAAAATGTGTATGTTCAAGGAAACGATGAATAACTCTCTAAAATCTGTTAGTGTGTGTAAGACTGAACACCTAGTAGCAGTATTGCATTCTTATTTTTGAGACACAGTTGCCTAAAATAGTGTAAGTTAATTTGTGTCAGGGGATACTACATTTTTTAGATACCAATCTAGGCATGAAATAGCTTCATAAGGGCTCTTTTTACTGTTACATTCTCTGTACATGAACATGTGTGCCTTACCACTATCTCAACCATACATATTAAAGTTATATACCCATTCTTGGCTACAATGAAAAACTTCTGATGGAGTCATTGGCAGAGGCATATTTTGTTGAAAATCAAATGCTAAACATGCAGCATGTGTATTCTCTTTTGCGCTTTTAGTTTCCTCCCACAGTCGTATATAGAATACTTCACTTTTACAGAGGTGTAGATCCTTTTCTACTTCAAACAATTTTTTATGTTCTGGATTATCATTATTGGCTAATGTTGATTCATTCCAACAGTCACATGATTAATATGTGTAACTTTTAAAAGTACCAAATGAAATACTGAATTTATTGTTAAAACAATTTTAATCTACCAGGGATTTTCATATCAATACACACTCTTCCACATAGTGAAAAATTCTTTCTGGGTCTATATTAATAGTCATATGACACCCTGCAGTTTTTCACATTATCACCTGCTTTTGAATCCTTAAATACCCCTTAAATACCTTAAATACCCCAGGTTGATATTGTGCTAAATACAGTTCATACACTTTTTTACATTCAGTTCTGATGATAAATAAACCTTTATTGTGCTATCTTTTCTACATTAATGAAGTTTTTGTACAGAAAAATGTTTTATATGGTGGATAGCATTTTCAGTGTCATTAGTGCTTACTTTGTTATGACTGTTGTCATGTTGACCCCTACTGTCAGTAGGTGAACCAATATTTTTTGCTGCATATGACCACAAGCACTCAGCTCTGGGTTTGTTTATCCTATAAAGACTGCAGAAAGAATGGAGTGCTAAAGTAAAGTTGGCACCTCATAATGTAGCCACAGAATACAATAGTTGCTGCATGCTGCAGCAATGGATGAGAAACACCAGTATAGCCACTCCTCCTAGGGCTTCCCTATGCCAGCACAAGCACAATCTGTGATCTAGTTATAACTGGGCAGAGAAATGCTCGCCCCAGTCACCAATCAATATGACAGCACCTTCTTAGACACGCCACCAGTGTATTAAAGGACATAGGCAGAAGATGAGGTGAATATCGTGTCAATTATCCATCATGTGAAGAGTCTTGTAAATTTCCAATGGCGGAAGGTGCAGCATCAGTCATAAATTTTTAATCTGTTTACTGCAGATCGATTTCAGCTACTGTCTACCTATGTTCAGTGCAATTATATCGAAGTCATGTTGAATCATTGTAAATAAAATAGCATCTGGTACCACATTGTAAATTTGGCTGTCCTAAGTGGTAATTTAATATTCAGAGATGTTTGTAAATACTCAGAACAATCCTGTGGAAATGGATTGTACCCAGATTAGTAAGTCTTCATGTTTATATTGCAATAAAGTGAGCTAATACTTTATGTGTCACTGTTTCAATCTGTCTCTTCCTAGAGCAAACCAAAGAACACACCACTGTACTGGCAAGTGTAAATTCATGTGGCACAACAACATGTTCCTTGGTTTTCAATAGTATCTATAAAAAAATATTATAATGCATTTTGAAATAGGAACACTATATTAACTAAATTGTATTAAATCACTGCATGCCTTGTATTTATGTGTGGCATTTCGAACTCTTGATTCTTCACCATTTCTAGGCCTACACTACTGTATGAGTCTTGGTGTAACAGATACACACAAAAAGTCATCTTCTGCTTCTTTAGATGAAACAGCCTTGAGTTTTGTAATAATGTCCTCTTTCTCTTTTTGTCTAATATGTCAACACATATCCGTTTACAGTCACATGATCGACTTGTTTCATGAGCAACAACTTCCTTTTCACTACATGATATACATGATTCTCCTCTTAATCTTTTAAGTTTACATACACTTCTTTTCCAGTTTCTACAGTGTTGTTAGTTACAATACTAAAATCAGAATCCATCTTCTGAAGGTCTTAATCAAATAGAAAAACAAAATAGAGTCATTTACATTTGGCCATTTTAAAACAACGAACAGCTGCTATGCTTGTACTGTCACCAATTGGTGCAAGAAACAGGTAAGTCCAGGTCTAATCTGATTCTTGCTCCAATCAAAAAAATAACATTGGTTGGCAACTCTAGTTTTTCATTCAGATTAAGTCCATACAGGTCTGGTTCTTACACCATAAGATGTACACTCAGTGTTATATGTGATGCACTCTGTAACACATTTTTGATTGAAAATCATAGGTGATTTTAGCTTTATTGGAATGTTTACAGGTGAGGGATAGTCTCAAGTTTCTTTTTGCAAGTTTTGTAAAATGTGTTACAGTCAGAGGGCTAGATGTATAGAACGCTAATCTACCTCAGATGTTTGAGAGGGCACATTATTTGAGCAGTGTTGCTTATGAATTTGACATAGCAGTATACTTTGTGAGAAATACTAGTAAATCTGTAATAGTTTTTGGGAGTTATTAACATTTCTGTGGTCTGGAGCACTGACTCAGTCGGTGATAAGCATTTGATACTTTACTGATTTTAATTCTAACTTTGCTTGTTGTAATATAGATGTAAGTACTTATAAATTGTTCAGGTGATCCTATTGATTAGTATACATTGTGATTTCGACTAGGAAGATAGCATACATCTGTATATATTTTGAAATTTTTCTGAGTATGTTTGATAAATCACAGTCTTGCTTTCAATTCCTGTTGGCAGCCTTTGGTATCTAAACAAGCCAGAGTATTCAATATGATAATCTATTGAGATGGTTCAATAAAAGGATGTTACAAACAAGGTTCTGTGAGAACAGTTTATGAAAAATATTTTCTCCTGTCTAGTTTAACAAGGAATTCACCTGGTTACAGAACAGGGGAAGCATCTGTTGTGGACTGGTCACTGATGGTGATTTTAAAGTTACCACAAATGAAGGGCAGTATCATGATTTCAGCACTACAACAACAGGTAAATCCCTGATATGAAACTTCCTGGCAGATTAAAACTGTGTGCCCGACCGAGACTCGAACTCGGGACCTTTGCCTTTCGCGGGCAAGTGCTCTACCATCTGAGCTACTGAAGGACTCACGCCCGGTCCTCACAGCTTTACTTCTGCCAGTATCTCGTCTCCTACCTTCCAAACTTTACAGAAGCTCTCCTGCGAACCTTGCAGAACTAGCACTACTGAAAGAAAGGATACTGCAGAGACATGGCTTAGCCACAGCCTGGGGGATATCTCATTCAGGTAAATCCCATTCACTACCAATGATGGGTTGAGTCACTCCCATTCATGTAATTTATATAATTCAGCTTTGAGATGGTCTCTGATTATGAATAGTATAGCTCTAGATAGGAAAAAACTGGGACCAAATTCCACTGGATGGTGATATGTGTTTTAAAGTTGATATGTGTTTTAAAGTTAACAATGGATCCCGGTTCTGAGGTCATTAGAGGGGAAAATTCTTTACACCGGTTCTCAGTACTATTATATGGAATAGAGATAGGAATAGATTTATTGAGCCATGTAGGGCCCTATCTTAAATCCAAACATAATAAATGCATGATGTCCAGGAACAATTGTTGTTTTCGTATAGTGATGAGTTTGAATGTTACAGGGTGTGGCAGAACCTTAAACTGAATGTTTAATGTAAAGCTGTCCTTAATTGGAATTTTATGATTACTATAGAAAAATAATCTGTACATTATGGGAACCAATGATGGTGCTCCTAGTTGCTAATATGTTTTACACGAATAGTGACAGTCAACTGAAGAGTAATAAATGCATGAGGATATTTCCAAATAGAATGTTATGAGCATGTTACTCCCATAAAGCCCTGTCATCGATTGTAACAGCCGCAGCATTTTAGTTACCATATACAGGGTGTAATTAAACTTCCTTTATAGACTTAAGGACTTGTAGCGGGTAGCAAAATGGTTAAATTTAGCACAGGAATCCATATCCGGAAACATTCCCTACCATTTTCCCACTACACGTAAAATACCATAACACACATTGTTCTCCAACTCCTGCTGCTTGTTGTCTTGGTCCACTTACAAGTAAGGAGTGACGTGATGACCACCAGCGTCAGCACAGATATGATACCTCCATATCATGTGCTGGTACACATGGTCACGAATCCCTGATCCTCCAGTGTCTGCCACAACCAATCTGCCAGTAGGTTTTCCTTGGCTGCCACAGGGGTCTAATATCGGTAAATCGAGTATTTCATGTGACTCTGCCGGTAGCAGTCTAACGAGTATAGATAGGGAGGAAGTGCAAGCCACACAATTGGGCCACAAGGACGTATCCATTGTTGCCCAAATTATTGGTCCAGATGATCTGAGACTGTAGGTGAACAATGACGTGGTGTCCCATCGTGCTGGAACTACGTGTTTTGATGCACATGCGGTGACACATCTTCCAATAGCCCATGGAGAACGCTGTCAAGGAACTGCAAGTCCACTGCAGTCGTGAAATGTGGTGGAGGAGGTATGGCCCAATCACACTAGAAATGGAATATATGTGCTGCACTGAATGGTTACTACCGTGTATACTAACACAGCATGAACAGAGACCACAAGCACCACAACAGGTACAAACCTCTCTGGGCAGATCACAAACTCAGCTGAATGCCATGTAAACAAATCTGTAGTGGGCATCAGACTTCAGGTGATAGGTGAATGATGTACGTATTACCCCAGTCAGTAGCGCTGAAACTGCGGGAGATTTGATCAGGAGTTGTGGTATTTTGCGTGTAGTGGGAAAACGGTACGTTTCCAGAAATGAACCTTTATGCTTGGTCAGTTCTTAGCTACAAAAACATTTTTATGGAGTGAATGCACAAAATGTGGCAAAATATTCCAAATGAAATGACTAGGCTAACAGTGACAGCTAAATACTTAATGCATTGGAGACTTCTTGTACAGCAATGTACTGGCAATACTGAGATAATGTGTGTGCGAGTAACAATCATGTCTTTGTCGACCTGGAATCTGACTAACACCTTTAGAATCGAAAGTGACAAGGAAACAGCACGACCGTGGGGTCGGGGATTTGTCCAAAACTTTTTGTGGTGAAAGAGGACCCCTAACACCTCACGTGGTTAAAATATTAGGACGCACTACCCGGAAAATCCCGGGAAAAATCGATCCAAAGTTTCTTAGGTGCCTTATGAGTATAAAATGTTTGTCCATTGTCGAGCCGCCCTCTGGCCTAGAGGTTGCCGGCATGGTAGCTCAGTGTGTTCGGTCAAAGGGTTAGCAGCCCTCTGTAATAAAAAAAACTGAGCTAACTGATCAACAACGAACTTAAACGGATGTCTTACGACGTCCGCCCTGAGCAGATGAAACGAACAAAATGAGATTTAAAAAAAGAACACTTTTTTCCTTTTGTTTCATTTTCTTTTGTTATTCCACCAATTATTCAGTAAGTTTCCCAAATCTACATTATCTTTAACAAATTAGTTACATTATTGAATAAAAATTATTTCTTTTTGTCCAACAACACAATTCATGGCGGTGGGTTTTCCATTTTTCATTGTAACTTATATGAGCAGAAACATTGGGTTTTTAATCAGGATAACGAAGGCGATTGGGAAATATTCAGTTTTTATACATATAATAATTATAAACAAGAACCGCAGTGGTAATTATCGTAAAAACAAACAAAGCAATAATTCTTGCAACATATAAAAGCGGATTTTTTCGATCACAGGGCGTTTGCAATAAATCTGTACAAAAACATGCCCCATTAACATTTACGAAAATGTTTTGAGTTTCTGGTAATTTTGAGGCAAACCAGGCATACTGAATCATGTCTCGGAATGTTAGTGACGATAATTGATGGTGAATTATAGAATGAATTTTTATACAATCTCCCCGGGAATTAATTTCACGATTGTCCTGTAACAATGCGCTGCAATTTTGTAAGCAACAGAAGAAAAAAAAAAGAAAAGGTACGGGAGGAGGAATCGAACCCGAGATCGCTGGCGTAAGGGTCTGAGCGCTAACCATGTAGGCTAGACAGCGGCTCGGCAGTGGCCTAACATTTTATACTCATAAGGAACCTAAAAACTTTTGGACTGATTTTTCCCGGGATTTTCCGAGTAGTGCGTCCTAATATTTTAACCACGTGAGGTGTTAGGGGTCCTCTTTCACCACACAAAATTTCGGACAAATCCCCGACCCCACGGTCGTGCCGTCTTCTTGTGAGATAAAAGCTTTGTCAACGTTTGAGAGACCGAAAGAAGTTGAGTTCAACTTTCATCTGAAAGCACTGTGACGACTGAGCCACGTAATGTTGTGAATTACAAGCTTCTTGACCATTTCGTAACTGATCATTAGTGTAAACAATGGGGACTATTTGGATTAGTATTCTGTAATTTGACTGTGGAAGTGTTAGTGTTGTTCGTTTCTCGTTGGCTTAGTATTTGCTAAAGTACTGCCTTTTCAACAATATCCAGTAATAACTAATAGATTGTGTTCATACGAAACAGTAAACTAAACTAAAAAGGGGAATCACAATGGAAAATTTGTGCCATAGATTGTTTAATATTTCCGCAAAAAAAGAAAACATACCACTCCAGTCCCTCACTGTCGAGACAAAATTTCACAATATTTTGCTACACTGGGAAATGCGTTGTGTTGAACTGAGAAAGAAGTTTATAGTTCGAAACATATCTCTATGCTTCGAAATCATTTTGTAAAACCCTGATCCCCACTTTATAGTTTTATATCTCTGTAAGCAAAGGCCTTCCATTCCTTCACTGTTCATGTGAGTATCTTTGTAAACACGCATGTACGCACGAACATTATAATCGCTGCATGTCAATAATATCGTTAATAGTTTGACCATAATGTTATCAGTGACGGAGTAGTGGAATTTTACGAAAGTATAGCTAGTGACAGTGTGCGTGATACGCTAGGGGTGCGAGCTGTTGTGGAATAAGGAGGTAATGTGGATGTGTCCTAGAATTTAAAGTGCTCGTTTCTAATTCTTTTCATTACTCCATTTGCATTTCTTAGATTGCAGCATCCCGATTTTCTGAGAGACTTCTTAGTACTGAAAAGTGTCATTACTAAAGGTTTATGACTAGTGCTCGTATATTTTTAGTCTTTTTGTAAGTGTCACTGTGTTGTGTTGAATAATAATATTCGAAGTCAGTTTGTGTTTAATCACCACATTATGGGTAAACAAAATTAGATCTTAATAAGTTCCGTGCTACATTGTTCCATTGTTGTTACTGTCATCTGTAAAAAGTACGATTGTGTCAGATGCAGATGTTTTATTGACACATTCCAGTTGTAGTGTCTCGTGGATGACGCGCTGTGACGCACCAAGCGTATGAGATTGAAAATTAAATCTTATTGACGTTGTCATCGGATATTCGCCTTCAGAAAGGAAAGGGGCACTAAAACAGTATGTTTTTGCATAGAAAGCATTATTTTTCTATTTCATATTGATTTGTTGGTGAAGTACTTTGATTGTGTCATGTGGCAGTTTCTTTAGATTTTGTTTTACTGCTTAAACACCTGAAAATATAATGAAATGATTTTTCACCGAAACCTTTGTTTGATCGGGTGTTTTTAAATAGGGTAGCCAAATGTTTAAATTTTTCGCTACGTACTTTCTAAAAATAGGTTATAAATAAATTTTCAAAGTGGTCTAGTTTGTAAAACTAAGGTTGTCGATACAGTCATATGTAATAACTTCGCAATTTAAAAAAAAAAAAAATGTTTTTAAAAGGGCGGTGTCATCCACAAACATCGCACAACACTTTTAAACATGCGATTGCCAGGATGCGATTACAGGCACGTAAACAAACATGCAGCAATGTGAGCCACGGAGTGCCATACAAATTTTCTGCGTGTTTGGGTACCATGGAAATTAGATTGGCCCCTGGTATGTGCTTGTCGACATCTACATAACTCGGAAACAATATGTGGTACGCGAATAAAACATTGTTGGGTAATCCTTGACACATTGGAAGAATGGGGAATGTCTCTGATTGATAAAAATTGGTATTATCTATTTGGTGACAGTATTTTCCAGCTTGAGTACTGCAAACATCTATTTCGGAAAAATATATGAATGAGAAAAGTGGAAAGCTTAAGTGTATCTGTACTTACTTGTGATATAATTTTCCTATTCTACACTAATAGCGAAAATCCAAAGAAGTGAAATGAGGAACAACACATGTTTTCTGACGTGTATGACTTCGTACCATCGCATGTATCTTCAGAATTGTTCTTCACTTTATACAGATATTTGAGGACCACTTGCTTGCTTATATTTGCACTTCAAAATGCCTTCATTTATTCGAGTTAGCTTTAGCACTGTAATCAGAGGATTTATGAGGGGGTTAATAATAGTTTTTTTTATGTTACATTGTAATTGTCATATGACCTAACTTGTGAGAAGACACCTTTGACCATTTATGTTTGTGCAGATTCTAAATGATATTGATATCATCAGTATGTGTCTCTGATTTCAGCTGGATTGGTCAACATAATGTATCTGCTGCACCAATTCAACTATTCACCAGACTACTCTTCATACATCATATATTATGAGAAAAATTTGAGAAATGTGTTATTTAATATGTTTGACTGTGTCCCACATTGTTGTTGTTGTTTTGAACAGCTTAGCAGAATGACTGGTCGCACCATACTTCAAACCATTGTTCGTAACCTTTATTTTTTATGCTAGCATGCTTATAGTTTGAAACACTCATGATTAAATTCTCTTGTTACAAACGAAGTTTATATGAAAGCACAGGCTGGGTAACCTTTATTGAGATCTGGGCCTTCTCATTTTTGGGTCTTTCACAGTATTATGTTCAAACAGAAATGAATGCCTATATTTAAATATTGTTATTCAAGCTGTTGGTGGCAATAATGATACTTACATCTTTTTTCAATGAATGTAAGGTATCAACAAATTATATAAAGCAGCAGAGAAAGTCTGGGATGGGAGGATGGACATTCTGCTCTCAAGTACCACTTTGACTAACCTGCCATATTCAAATTGTGGAATGTTGTGAAAAGAAAGGTTCAGGTTTCTGACGTCCAATTGAACCATTAAATTTTTTTATATGGATTATGTGTTCACTATTTCTCCATTTAGCAAATTAACCTGACAAAGTGTGTCCCACAATGACACCTCTCTTCTCACATCCTTTTCCATACAGCTTTTCCCAATGCTCTAGGACCCAATGATGGAGAGCAGAAGAGAAACATTTCTCATCTAAGATTCTCAATTATCCCTTAGCCAAAAGAGGCCACGCCAGAGAAACTGGTTTTTGTCTTAGGGCTTGCAGCAGTTCAATGCAGCTGTGATGTCTAAAATCTGCAACTCATACCCGTGTGCCATGACAGGCTCCAGAATCACAGTAAGTGGATTACTCCCTTGCAAGTTACGAACTGCCCAAAAAGCATTACACGAATGGCAATTTCTCCTACCATTTTCCTTGAAGTCCAGTGGCAATGGGATATTGACAGTGGGAGCAGGCTTTAGTGAGGCTTGAAGGTGTCAGTCTGAACTTCCGCATTGGTGACTGGTATTTGATAGTCATCTTCCTGAGAACTCTAGTGACTATTTGTGTATCTGGTCCTGCATCTATGACTAGGCAAGCCTATTTAGGGTAACTAGTGCCCACTCTGAATGAGGATGTCGTAGGGAAGGTGGGGTGAACATAGTGTCACATTTGCAACTGACCGGCAATCTGCACCCTGACATTCACTCGTAATCTGTGGATGGAAACAGAGAGAACAATATGATTGGCTATTGGAACATGGTATGTCAGGACTCTTCTAGGCGGACTGGAAAGAACAAAAACTCATCACCCCATGAGCTAGCAAGATCATATATATGCATTGCACATTAAGTGGAATCACTGTCAAGCAAAGAACACATTAGTGACAGTAGTTCAGGGTACACCATCTTCTGGAAAGGAGAGGATGCAGATTGTCAATGAAGGAATAATAATTCTTAGAATTCCTCTCGTTCCATATATCTTTGTCACAGTTCTCTGCCTCTGCTTCCTCTTTAGACAGTGCTGAAGATACGAATAACCAGTTCAACCATCAACTGAACAATGTTCTTGTCAGTATACCTACTAAAGATAAACTCTTGCCACTTGACGACTTCAGTGCTAGAGACATTTGCTTTTGGGTAATCAGTGTGTTGGAAACTGCAACACAGGTGGGTTGCAACTTCATGATGGTCTCTGTGGTGGGCACGAGCTTTATATGACCAGTATTCAATTCCATGTACCTAATCATGAAAAGACCAAATGGATGCATCCATGTTCCAAACACTGGCATGTTACTGTCATCATGTGCCAGGATGACAAGAAAGATGTTCTGATCAGGAAAACAGCTCGAAACATTGTTGGTTGCAGGACTGTTCACAAACTGTTAGTGAGCCATGTGAGGATTCTCATACATCGTAAGCCACAATCCTACTTCTCAAATACTTTCAGGAGGAAATTCACCATTTACAGCCTTCAGGATAACACTTTTTGCTGTCTTGAAAGACACACTTTTAGATTGTCTCATCGAAACCAGTTTAAAATACACCATCAAAAGGACTGTAGAGGATATCTTTGGTTTGAATGTAAAGAAGAGAAATTATTTTTTATGAAAGTAATGAAGAACCTTATATGTATCAAGTGGAATGCTTACCTATTTCTTGCTCAAGATCAATTCTCTATGGAAAACAAAACATGTTTTCCAGAGCTCAAGTAGAAATATGAAACTGAAATAAGGACAGTGAAGAAAAAGTGGTGACAAAGTCCAAAGAACTCCAAAGTCTGTCAGGCACTTGAGTTTGTATGTTGAATAAGAGATGTTCATCAGGGGCACTGGAAACAGTCAGTTGTATGACCATCCTTGCTGACAGTCGTGGCATCTTGAGCTGCTGGAAAGAGCACTACAGGCCACTTTTAAATTATAGTTTTATTGCTCCTAACAACTTCCAAAAACATGTCTCCCAGCAACCAGCACAACCATAGGAGACACTCTCACTAAAACTTCATAATTTAGCAAGGTTCTAGATCTTATGAAGTTGAGAATGGCACACATACCTGAAATCCCTCTGGAGACAATTCAAAGTGATAGCTTACCTCATAAACACTCTCTTCTCTGTTTCTGTTAATATAGAAACCACAAGGTACCAATAGAGGTGGAGAATTCCTCAGTTGTCACTATCTTTAAAGAAGGCGAAAGAAGCATATGCAGTAATTACCAAATGACATATTTTTGCTAAAATTCTACATAATCACCTCCAGGCTCTTTCTGAGACTGTATGTCCCAAATATCAGTCCGGACTTTGCCCCTGCAGAGGCACTATTGATATGATCATCTGTATTTGACGACAACAAGAGAAATGCGGTGAACAACATAAGCCTTTACTGTTAGTGCTCTGTGACCTAGAAAAATGTTTGATATGGTGCCCAAAGAAGCCATGTTGGAGCTCTTAAAATGTTTCAGCTGAACATTATGTTGAACTGACTAAAACTGTCCGTGATGATGTGTCTTGGCAAGTGCTATACCAGAATGAAACATCTGATAGATTCTCTATTACTTATGGGCTCAAACAATGATGCATTCTCATTACGACATTGCCCTGTAACTCAGTCATACTCAGAGACATTGTCTGTAACCAGAACCTGAATACAGATTGATAGAGGGCTACTTAATTAGTCCACAACATTCTAAAATGTTCACAAGACTCACCCAAGTAACTGATCTACAATAGGCAGGTGACAATGTTTCTCTAGCTCATACACCTGTTGAGTTGCAACTGTCTCTAAACTTTCAGTAGTGCATATGAATGTTTTGGCCAAACCATCAAAATCCTGAAAACAAAGCTACTCACACAGACAGCTCCTAGAACTGCCTTTCTGGTTTTAAATGTCTGTATCCAGCTCACCTTTGGAACAAATAGATCAGTTCCTCTATCTGTGAAGTATATCAGCAACCAAAGGACATGGAGAACAGAATATATCCTGTTACACATGTTGCTTTTTGTTGTCTCACAATAGGGTCTTACTGAACAAAGATATGACACTTCATCAAACTGATTGTGTAACTAGCAGTTAGTTCTACCTGACCTATTGGACATTATAGCACTGTCATCTTAAGAAACTAGAATGCTTCAACCAATAAAAGCTTAGATACATTATGAACATCAAATGGGATGACTTTATATCAAATTGTACTTGAGAAGGGGAGGATGAATAGTATAGACGCTACAATTGGTGACAAACTTAGATTAATTGGTCATTTCTGATGGATTAGAAACCATAGACTTCCTTGACACACATTGTGTGGTGAAGTGAACATAAGTAGAAGACCCCATGCTGTTCCTCTGAAGTGAAGTGCTGCAATATCCATTTCTAGAAGAATCTTAAGTCTAAACATTGACACAAGTAATTGGTGTGCCACAGCAGAATATCTTAATCGCTGGTGCCCAACTGCTTCAGCTGCTGCTTTACATTTTGAGCAGGCATGTTGTTAGTTGGAAAATGAGAAATAAGAGATCCAAGTTTCATCAGGCCCAGACACACCTCCTGCCCTTTATTATGTATAAACTGTGTGGCTGCATGTTTCATGCCAGGTTTGGTCTGCTAAGCTGTCACAGGCATCTTCACACCTGAACTGCAGTGTAATAAAGGAAGTATAGGAGAAAAATGAAAATGCTGATAAGAGCATCAGCCGATGTCTACATGTAGCTTATAAATATAATTTGAAAAGAATATACAGTGCATTAATAGGCTGTCAAACATACATTAGCTGTGTACTGGGGTTGAGCTATAGACTACATCTGGCGATTAATCTGCAATTAACACTTGTGTGTTTGGCAGAAGATTCCTGGAGCCTTTTTGATGATTTCTCAAGCTTCGATTTTTCATATTTTATCATGATGGGCATTTCTTGCTATGTAGATAAACAGCAAAGTGTTTTTGAATTTGGAGGAGACACTTAGTGATTTAATTTTGTGAAAAGATCTCAGCAAAACAAAAGGTGCCTTTGTTTTAATGATTGCCAACCCAGCTTGATTATCATGTGTGTCACACTCCCCACCCCCTCCCCACCCCCACTCCACTTTTTCTTATGTTCTTTATCAATCCTACCTGGTATTAAGGATCCCATACTGCACTGCAGTATTGCAGAAGAAGATAGACAAAAGTAGTGTAAGCAGTGTGTTTAGTAGACTTGTTGCTCTTTCTGTGTGCTCTGCTAATAAAAAATAGTTGTGGGTTCATATTTTGTACCTGATGGTTCCAGTTAATATTGTTTGTAATTGTAATCCCTTCATATTTAATTGAACTGACAGCTTTAAAGCTTATACGAGTTGTTATGTAAACAGACTTTATTATTAATGTGGAGGACCTCTCACTTTTTCTTGTTTGGGGTCAGCTGCCACTTTTTGCATGATGCCATTATATTGTCAAAAGGATTTTGTAATTTGGACCTTCTGATGACTACTAGAGAGTAAATGATAGCATCATGCACAAACATTTTGAGGTCTGCTTAGATTGTCTCCTAAATTGCTTATACAGATTGAGAATTGCAGGGTGCCTACAATACTTCCTAAGAAACTCTTACATACAACTTTTGATTTTATTAGATGATGATCTTTAAGTTACTACAAACTGTGACCTTTCTGAAAGGAAATGAGCATATCAGAATACCATATAGCAAAATAAGAAAAGCAGTCTATGCTCCTTGGAGTATGGGACATCATCATCAGCATCATCATCAATATAAACTATTGTGAAGTTTGAAGGGGGGTAGCATCATTGAGGAAAAAGTACATGAAATGCTTAAAAATTATATGAAAAAAAGGTGCAGTCTTCCTCATTTGTAAACCAACTTGTATAATAGTGCTCAAATAGTACTTGACCAGAAAAATAGAAATAATTTAATCTGTATTTGCAGATTCATTTAATGGCTATCCAGGGGCTAATCAGTTTCTGGAACAAAGTAATTGCTGGCTGAAGGAAGATGAATACAAACATTTGGCTATTGATAGATCTGTAAAATTTGTACTGGTACATCCAATATTGTTATCGTATGTTAAGTTGCATGACTTTTCTTGTATCAACACACAGCAGAGATTGCTCTGCTGTATAAGGCTCATGGATGATGTCATTATCTGCCTACAAATTGGCATTTGATATGCTGTTACCAGAATAGAACTTGGAAACATGACACATCATAATGTCGTTTCCATGTCTCCATAAAACCTGAATGCCTGAGAGTCATAACCGATGCCTCACCGTCACTCCTTTAAATAGAGAATGTGGTACTTAAAAACAAGTACTGTATTGTTGCGTTATTGCAAGGGGGTATCAGATTCAGATTTGAAATACCATTTTAATAAATCTGAAGGAATTTAACATGATCTCTGTGATACTTTTCTTTCATTCAGACTGCATGTTTGACAGTATTATTAGCTACCTATTCTTGTATGAAGATAAGGATAGCTAATTTTTTTTGCTTTCATCTCTCTCTCTCTCTCTCTCTCTCTCTCTCTCTCTCTCTCTCTCTCTCTCTCTCTCTCTCTCTCTCTCTCTCAGTATATACTTTCGTAACTTATGCATTGCTTTAAAGTTCATACACTTATTAAGAAATAAATTTGTACTGGTGTCCTGAGTTTCCAGAGCAAGGAGTGCCTTTCTGTAGGTGGTAAAGAATGAAGGGCAAAGAAATAAAGCTGGAAAAAAGGAGACTGTGTATAAAATATTCTTGAGTTTTACCTGTCTAACCTCCTATTTCAGTTATGTTGCACCTTGTATCTGAAAAGTTGAGAATGTCTATTTACTGTACTAACAGATGTAAACATTGTTATACTTACCAGTTAGAAGTTAAGATACTGCGTGACATGCATCTTCCCTTACACTTGATCTTAAAATGCTCACAAGGCAACATAAAGAAACTTACTTTTTGCATACTTTCTTTGTGCATGATGACTTTTAACAGCATGGGTGTACTTGAGGATGCAGATAATGATAGCAGGATAATTTTAAAACCAGTTTGACACTCATCATGTCCGTTACATTTTCAAAAGAAATTATTTGAAAATACAGTTCATTTTAATTCCATATGCTAAGAAACAAACCTATTTTTACCTACACTCACCGTAATGCTGTGGTACAAGTTAATTGTAGTCTAAATATAAAATTAATGTGAATCCAGGGAATAATAATAACTACGACATTTTACTACTACTACTACTATTATTATTATTATTATTATTATTATTGCCACAAAGCTCGCCAAAACACAAATTACTCTTCTTGAGAGCATCTTAAGAAGTGGTCAGCCCAGCAATAGCCAGCAGTATTCTACTTTCAGCAACCTTTAACTTATACTTTCATTGTGTGAATACTGTTTAACAGCTCACAGACCTGTGCTATCCTGGCAGCTTATGGACATGTGAAATAATAATAATTACTAAATAAACATGAAATATTTATTTTTATTACTATGTACACTGATGCAACCTTCTGAACACTGTCTTTTTGACAGAAGTATTATTTTTCTTTGCTATAACTAATATTTTTCTTTCTTTTGTCTTCATTCTGCTTTGGATCAGGGTCAGCATGGTTAGTTTAAGAGGTAGCCAGATGCCTTTCTGTTCCCACCTTGTTACATCACCCCCTTCCACAATCTCACCTCTGGGATGCACTCTATGCATATTTCCAAGTCAGTAAGACCCCCAGTTGAAAAGACCTGCTAAAAATAGGGAAAATAATCAAGTGGATTAAAAGATCACATGGGAACAAGTTGCTAGAAATGCAGGCAAAGTGTCACCCAAATATAGGCAAGAGGCTAGCTCTGTCATATTTGTTGCTTGGTATTCTTAATTTCTACCTAAATTTTGAGTTACAGCATATTTATGCCACTGGGATATATTGCAAAAATGAGACATTTATGAAGAATTCTTTTATAAATTAAAAAAAAGATGAGTTGAATATTCTTGCATGACATCTTTTTTTCCCCTTTTCCTTAGGCACTATTATTCTTTTTGGTATGTTACGATGTGTACTTGGAGAGCTTTACAAAACTTCACCATTTAGACAGGGTGTGATCAGTATAAATAATAGTCAATTGTTCTATGTAAACAAAATGTTTTATGTTCTAAAAATTATGCAGTTATGGTGGTAGGTGGTATCAGGATGCTGGTATTGTAGATTGAGTGAGGTTTCTGTGGACATGTTTAGTCTGTAGAAAACAAACTCTGAATGAAATTACCAAATAAGCAGCAACCAGTCGCAAAATCACTTCTACAATTGATTTCAACTGATTAACAGCCATCATCGGTGCTACAAATAAAAGAATAAAAATAATTAATAACAGTGACCAAATGAATAAATGTACACAAAGCAACGCAAAACCGATTAAATGTATGTAGATGCATTAAACCATTTAAAATGCTCATACAAATTTACCTTTCAACGAATATGTGCCCTGAGTAGTAATAGCGTCTTAAGCAGAGGTCAAACATAAAGTGATACATCGAGAATTGACTATGACAACGAGAAACCATAAGGGGGTGCTGCAAAGCAAACCCACCCTCTATGCGAAAAGATACAGCTAAAATAAAAATGAGAAGAAATGACATACAAAATGAGGTAAAATATAATGATATAATACTAAAATATTTACATAAAATGGATATATTGACAAAGATTTTGTCAACCACTTAGTACAGTGATATGTGCCAAAAAGTGATTGTACAAATTAGTAAAAAGGAACAAAACATAGATGAGAAGCACACCATAGAAAAAATTTTAAAAATTAAAAAAAATTCTTTATCATATTATTGAAGAGCAAAAGTTAATCATAATGCCAAAACGTCAAACGGTGTTGGCATCCATCTAGCGTACAGTTAATGATATTCAGGAAGATCGGATTTTTTCCGGCAGATGGTGCCACATTACTGAATACACATGTAATGTAAACTACGTTGAGATAAAAAAATTACGAACATGAACGAAACAAACGTATTAAAGAAACAAGACATAATGCAAAAATAAAGTGCTATCATGCAGCCCACCCTAATCAGCATAAAATGGCATTTTTAATATTTGCATTTAATCAAGTTTTCTGTACCCCACTTTCTGAAGAGGATCGTAAAACTGAGTTAGATATTATTTTTTCCATAGCTAAATCTAATGATTATCCGCTACCATTTGTTCAAAACATTTATGAAAAATTTGCCAACAAATATAGAGACATGGGAGCAAATGAAGGAATTGTAGGGGAAAATGAAATGATGAAATATTTCTTTACCATACTAAGGGGCAGTTAGTATTAATGTTGAAGCTGTTTTTAGCAAACTCAAGATTGCTTTTTCAACTAAGAATAATTTGGGACAAATTTTAGATCATGGTGTAGATAAAGTAAAAGTTTTACGCCATTCGGGGGTTTACAGAATACTTTGTCCAAGCTGTAAAGCATGTTACATAGGTCAGACTGGACGGAAAATTGAAACTAGATTTGCTGAACATGTCGCTGTTGACAGAAAGGACGCCGCTGATAGGTCAAATTTTGCAGCCCACATTATTAATAGTGGGCGTGAACTTCCTCGAATTGAGATGCATGTGAGGTTATTACATAGAGCGAAAAGGAAATTATCTTGATTTGTTAGAGGATATGGAGATCTTCAATCATCGTAGATCAGCTAGCGTGTGCCTTCTCAATGAGCAGGTGATGGTGAGGGGAGTTCATTTTTTGGGAGCTCTTCGCCGAGCATTTGCTTGATGGGAATGGAAATTATAGGACAAAGAAAGACGAGAGGGGGTTGGAGGAGGGAAGGGGGGGGGGAAGATAAATATATTGGTGATATGAATGATGTTATTGTGACCACGTTTGCATTGACGCCCTTTAATTGGGCTTTTACCGTCTTGTCGGCTCCTCCAACAGACATAAGGTGTAGATTTATGTCTCATGTTACACGAGCACACCGTAAGAGCCCCTAAGAGTTCTCAATTCATCCTATCGAGCCTGTGTTAATTTTTCCATGTATGAAGTGTGCTAGCACTTTATTTTTGCATTTTGTCTTGTTTCTTTAATACGTTTGTTTCATTCGTGTCTGTAATTTTCTTATCTCAACTAAGTTTACATTACATGTGTGTTCAGTAATGTGGCGCTGTCTGCCAAAAAAATCTGATCTTCCTGAATATCATTAACTGTATGCTAGATGGATGCCAACACCATTTTACGTTTTGGCATTAAGATTAACTTTTGCTTTTCGATAATATGATAACAAATTTTTAAAAAAAATCAAAAAAGTTTAAAAAATTTTTTTCTATGGTGTGCTTCTCATCTATGTTTTGTTCCTTTTTACTAATTTGTACAATTGCTTTTTGGCGTACATAACTGTACTATGTGGTTGATAAAATCTTTGTCAATATATCCATTTTATGTAAATATTTTAGTATTATATCATTATATTTTACCTCATTTTGTGTGTCATTTCTTCTCATTTTTATTTTAGCTGTATCTTTTCGCATAGAGGGTGGGTTTGCTTTGCAGCACCCCTTATGGTTTCTCGCTGTCATAGTCAATTCTCAATATATCACTTTATGTTTGACCTCTGCTTAAGACACTATTACTACTCAGGGCACATATTTGTTGAAAGGTAAATTTGTATGTGCATTTTAAATGGTTTAATGCGTCTACATACAATTAACTGGTTTTACGTTGCTTTGTCACTGTTATTAATTATTTTTATTTTTATTCTTGTATTTGTAGCACCGATGATGGCTGTTAATCAGTTGAAATAGATTGCAAAAGTGAATAAATAAAACATGATTTTGCGACTGGTTGCTGTTTGGTAACTTTATTGTTTAGTCACTGCACAACTTGGTAACCACATGGAGCCAACCATTCATAAACTCTGAATGTCAAAATCAGATACTATAAACTTGTCTGTTGACACAACTTAACATTTTATAAATTAGAAGCTGACAGAATATTCTGTAAAGGTGAGGTGCTGTAAATAATAGAGCAAAAATTTTACTTATTTGAGTGAATGTTTGTCATTCTGATTTATTTATGGAAACAAAACAACCACTAGGAGAGAGACACCTGTGATCTCCTCCAATTTCATCTCGTATTGTGCTTCCAGTGGCATGTACTTCATGACAGTTGTGTCAAGGCACATATCTCAATCATAGCATCATATGAAGTTACTTTAATTATGTGTGTTAGTAACTTTGTAAATTTGCATGTAGTGGAATTGTTGATAGTGCCAGAACAGTATATCAATGGCTGTAGTAGACATGTGGGAGACTAAAGCAGATCCAGTGATTGTGATGGAGGTATCCCTTGAGAGTATTTTTCACTCACCAAGTGAAGGAATGTAGTCAATGCATAACAAACTTATTATATTAATCCAGAAGCATTCTTATTGTTGAGGAATATTACTATTGTTGTTCCATAAGTATAATGGTAGAGATGGATTGGGAAAAGATAGGATTTGTGATCGGTGTGTACCCAGATGGGTCATTTTCCTTGGTATTGTAGCAGTTATTGACATGTATTGAAATTTTTGAAGCCATATTATTATTATACAGAGTATGCAGTGCCCTGTGTGCATGAGTTTTGTTTTGTTGTGGTCTGATGTTCCACAGCAGCAAGAATCACTGCTCAAGTAATGTGTGTTTCAGGACAATGGCGTCGAGTTCTGTGAGTCAAGAAGACCTTGAAAATGATTTTGAATTGTCTTCCCGGCGTTCACGCATCAGGACAGCAAGGGCCCGTACTGTTAATCCTCCAGCAAGACTCGGTGTGTGATTTTGAATAATTTATTTTGTCACATATGCTTGTAATCTAAAGAGACATTTATAAAGTCTTTACTGCTATAGTTATTAGTGATAGTAATGTTTTAGTTTTTACAACATACCTTTTTGCTTTTCTTCACAACTGGCAGCATTATTGTTGCCTGCATAGGGCCTGTACTATGGATTGTTGTTTGTTTCTGAACGAAAATAAGGCAAGTAAGCTGAATGTTCTTGTGTATGCATGTGCGCCAGTTACAGCTTGATGATTTTTGAAACTTTTTAAGGAAGTATTGTGTGAAGTTTTTAATTTTGGAGAATACTGTATGTTGCATATGCCCTATGAATGTTGATAATTAACTGTTTATAACAAGCATGGTGAAATTTAAAATGCAGATTTCACTATGTCTTCAGATCCAAGCCAGCAACAAAAATGGGGGGGATCACATTTCACTTTCTCAAGACTACAAATTTAAATTTACAGTTTGTGACTTTAAATATATTTTGAAATTTTTGTTAATGACCATATTTTATTTTTTAGTTCAAATATGACTTTAGGTGCTGGTCTAAGCATCAACCCTTCATCAGTCACTAATGATGTAAAACTTGTTGTCTCTTATCATTAGTAGGGCTTCTCGAGGCAACAAAAATATGATTTTCAATATTTTGCATAATTATTGACCAAATTTAAAAATTTTAAATGCTGTCCTAATCTATGCATTAAGATATAGTCTCATATTAAAAGCTGAACACAATGCAGCAAGTATTACAGTTAGAAACTGTGTGTTTGTCTTGATGCAGTGTAACTGACAGCACGCAAATACCCAGACATATTCATCCAGTATGTGAGAATGAGAGCACTTATCAACTTCCGACAAACATGAGTCAGAATTTCAAACCTTCACAAAACTACGTCTTTCTAATACCCTACTGCAAAATGATGAAAGGAAAAAATGCTTTCTCCATTTTCACCGGTCATGCAGTAAAACTTAAGCATCAGGCATGACTTTTTAGTTTATTACTTCTTTATTACCAACTCTATTCACAACACAGTTTGCAGGCAGTATAGACATTCACCATTGAATGTACCTGAAAAATTATATCATTGTACAACACCCAGTTCAAGAGACACGATGTCATAAACATTGAAATGCATGAAAACTAGCTTTTGCTTAAAATAGAATACAGATTACCCAGACTCTATTCATCTAGTGTTTTATGATCATAATACTTAGTGACTTTAAACTTTAAGCACAATTTCAGACCTTTCCGAAACTTCCTCTTACTTACGCACTTAGTCAAATATCTAACATGTTAACTCATTTGTAAAGTAATCAGACATATGAAGTTGTTTTATACATGGGAGTATGATTCTTCAAAGAAACAGGGGTTTACGGTGGAGCTCTAAATCACTTCCAGTTACTTAAAATATTTGTGCTGCAGATCTAATCTAACATGAGTTTTTGTGCTCTGTTCGTGCTGTCTTACACTAGCTTTGTTGTACTAATTTGTGGCAAATCTGTGTATAGTTTCTGTATCTTCCAGTACTGTACAAAGGGTGGAAAAGATATTGATTTCTGACATATTACTATTTGTGTTTATTTCAATATCATTCATAAATTGTCAATGTTTGTGTAATTCGTTTTGCTGCAGTATTCTGAGAGGTCGTAACTGCATTTGATCTTCCTGTAAGAGATATTTATTGTAGCTGTTTCAAACTTTTCTAGCGAGAAAATGTTGTTCATCACCCAGCAGTAGCCACACAGTAAACTTTTCATGATAATCACAAACTCGAGCTTGATGAATGTTATTATAGAACTGTGAAACACTAATCCATGGTCATGAAGTTGTAATTGACTTAAGTTTTGTTTTTTATTTATTTATTTTTTTAATTTTTTGCAACACTGTAAGATGAGCATTTTGTGTTGTAATCAGTTCAAATAAGCCAGTTGTCATCTTCTGACTAAAGGCACATACTGAAGTGGCTTCAGTATTGTTGACATGACAATAGAAACTGCTTACAGCCTGTGCCTTTAGTCTGGAAATGATACCTGGCTGCTTGAAACCAGTTGCAGCATTGTGAAATACTAATCTGATTGTGTCATAAAAACATATAAGAAATAAAAAGCACTAATCCCATAGTTAGTTAAAAACCAGTGAAGTTAGCCAATATGTACGCTTTCGAATTTGCAGACCACAGTTTGAGAATCATCAATTTAGCATATTAGAGACTTAGTCGTGTTGGACCTGCAGTTCAAACCTCTCATGATGTGTAGGATGATATGATACTAACAAAGTGTTGTCAACCGGAAATTTGGTTTTCAAATTCCATATGGTTTTCTAGGCAAAGTACTGTTGTAGAAGGAATGCTGCTGCCCTTCTCTGACATGAAAACTGTGATCAGTTGTCTAGGAAGCTATATTAGTGCTTTAAAGCTTATACAACAGTTTTCAGATTCACAAAGCACTGTCAGAGATGAAAGCCAAGCAGGGTGCTGTGGCGAAGAGGGGGGAGGGGGGGGGGGGGGAAATCAGTGATGAAAATACAACTATTATGGTTTTAATCAATTTTGTTACATCTATGAGGGCTTGCTGAAAAGTAATGCTTTCAATTTTTTATGTGATATTTCATAAAGCTTTTTAAATAAAACAAATTTATTGATGGTGGTCCCCCCCCCCCCCCCCCCCCCCCACCCTCCCCGTTTCCATTTGCACGTCTTCATCACTATCAAAATGACATCCTCGAAGGTGTTCTTGAAGTTTTGGAGACAAATGAAAATCGGATGGGCCAAATCGGGACTATATGTAGGATGATCGGTGATAGTGAACTTAAGGTGTCAGATTGTTGCAGATGTTGCAGTGCTTGTATGTGGTCTGGCATTGTCATGCTGAAGGAGAGGGTGCTCCATGTGTGTACAAACTCTTTGAATTCAAAACTGTATCACAGCATGCTGTCTCTCGCACACTGTCACAGTTAATTTACACACCACTGTTACATGCAAAAATTCTGAGCCCTCTGTTAGTGGAGGGCTGCAAATTGGTAGAGTTGAAGAATAAAGCTTAAAATGTTACTAACATTCGTTTTATCTGAAAAGTTTTCTGAGTTTTCACATTAAAAATTCAGAGGCATTACTTTCCAGCCCACCCTCATACATCTGTACTTCATAAGCAATCTTATGGTGCACTCGGTATTTTGTCATTCAAATGACAACTTTCAGGAGGAGCTGCAGTAAGATGCTCTCTGTAAAACAGATTTATAAGACAGTGTTGAGTATCTAGGCCATTTTATGTTTTGGCCTCCCAGTGGCACCACCTCATTTTAGACACCTTCAGCGCCGACAGGATGATTTTTGTGCCTCAGTGACACGAAGGACCATAACAGCGGTAGCGCATCTACTAGTAGGGTCATCAGAGCTGGACGGGTTTCAGCAGAGGGATGCCGTGAAGAGTGTCCCAAAAGTTATGGCTTGGAGAGCTGTGTGTTTCCCAGGGAGCTCTGCTAGCAATGGTAGTGTGTGGATAGGCCACCCTGTGTTTCCCGAGGTGGGGACAGGCCAGTGCCGTGAGACCCCTTCTACCCTAAACTCGAGGCATACTTCAGGGACCATTATTAGGCATGATGGTGGAATATTGTGTGTTCCAGAGAAAGGGGGGAGGGGGGGCGGCTTAACTTCACTGCCTGGAGCATGAGCAAGGCACGCACCTCTGAAGGAAAACAAAAAAAAAGAAAGAAAAAGTCCTCAACCTCAAGGTGTGCTATGTGCTGATAAGATGAATGGCTTTTGATATTAAACAGTCTCCAGTGGGCACTCTCTGGGCCACGTCAAACTGACTATCTGATCTTCTGAAATCAAAGGCCTATCCTGTTATGGAAGAGTTGTATAACACTCTTAACTTTTGTAAGGGTATGGTTTCCTAGAGATCGACCGTGAGGAGGTAAGAGACCAATAAATAACGTGTGTCACAGAAGTGCGTAACTGTATGGGGAAAGCCAGTGGCATGTTGGAAAAAGACTAAAACGTTGGAATAAATGTTCACCACTTCAGCATTACTTGAACATATTCTTGCGGACTATATCGGTCTTAAGGTTCAACTACTTTTTACCAACCCAGCGCAATGCTTCAAATGCCAAAGATTTGGCAGCATGTAACAAGTGGGCTACAATTGGAAATTGTGGAGGCTCAGTTAACATATTGGACAACTCTTGTACACTTCCTTTGAAATGTATAACCTGCTCCAGAGATGATGCAGTATGGGGCGGGACGTTTATGGTTATAACAAGAAAAGAAAAAATTAGGAGTTAGAGGCACGTACCCTATGGCAAAGCTAAAAAAGCTTTAAAAGCTATGCGATCTCCGGTGTTCACTACTACTTTCAAATTGGCCTTTATGAAGCCAGTTGCCAAATCTGATGTCTCCACACAAACCCAGACTACAGTTTCAAGTGAAAGTACATGCAGTTGTCAGTGTTCATGTCGGGGAAGGGGGAAGCTAGACTCAAACCTGAAATCTTTCAGAAGCCATCGACGACGATGGACTTGGAACCTCAAGCACATACCGCTGCTCACCATCAGAAGCCCACTAAACTGTCCCCTCTATCCATGCAAGCAACCCCTCCCTTAAGTAAGGAAAAAGATGTTTGAAGTTGAAGTGGCAGCTAAACCATTGTGTCGGCGAGCAGTCTTCCTTTCTGGTAGTGGCTTTACTGTCGACGATTTTGATATCCATATGGAGAGCCGGGCACTGTCGAATGTTCCCCCTGACCTCTTGAGTAAATCACCACTGCCAAGGGTCAACAACAAGGACATGGGCACGGACAAGGACAAGGACAACCATCGCTAATCAATGGCTCCCACATGGACTTCCATATTGCAGTGGAACTTGAATGGATACAGATCACATTTGGAAAAATTACAGCTGCTGCACCAGGAGAGACTCTTCTGCATCTGCTTACAAGAAACTCATTTTAAAGTTACAGACACGCCTGTATTAAGGGGCTACCACCTCTACAGATGCCACTCCTCTTCTTTCCCTCTTAACACAGCCATGCAGGCAGTAGCAGTGGAAGTTCTCACACCAGTTAAAATCAGTGTATTCTTTACATCTTCCATCTCATGATCCATTGGATGCAGATGCACTGACAGAACTCTCTTGCACATTACTCCACCCATTCCCCCTCATGAGGGATTTCAATGCACACAATGTTCTGTAGGGTTAGGCTACCACTTGTCAGGGATCGAATTATCAATTGCCTTGGTCAGATGACACACTTTTCTACAGCTAGTGGGACCTTTTCAGCTATTGACCTTTATTTTTGCTCCCCAGGTATTGCAGGCTTGGTCCAGTGGGAAATGGTCAGATTTGCATTCTAGTGATAACTTTCTGGTGTTGATTCATCTGCTGACTCAGACGGTGGTCAATGGGAGGCCATCTTCGATGATGGCCTGTCTCTTTGTGGAGTGATGAATGTCATTAGGTAATCAAGCCAAGTGTGCAACTTTGTGGGAATTCAAGCAACATCCATTTGCAGAAAACCTTTGTACCTTCAGGTCTGTGAGAGCACAGGCGAGCAAGTGTTTTAGCTGAACACTTTGTCACTGTGTCATCCAGACAATCTCCTGCCTTCTAGGTGTTATGTAGCACTGTGAAGATGAGGTGGCTCTGCTTCTTCTTGTCTAATGAGGTGGTCTAAAATATTTCATTCTCCATGCGGGAATTGGGATTAGTTCTGTATGTGGCAAGACACACTGCTCCAGGACAAGATCAGGTCAATTATGCCGTGCTTAGTCATCTGTGGCCTGGAGCCAAAGGCAAGTGCCTATCGTATTTCGATCAGATCTGGGTTTGATGGACAATACCCCACAACTTGGAAGGAGGTAATAGTAATTTCATTATGGAAACCAGGCAAGGATCATATTGATCATGAGAGTATAGCCCTTACCAGTTGTGTGGGTAAGACTCTAGAGAACATACTCAACTGCCATCTTCTCTGGCTCATTGAATTCTGAGGTAATCTAAGCTGCTCCCAGTGTGGTTTCAGGCACTACTGTTCTGCCCTTGACTTCTTTATTCTATGGGAGACTGGGATACAGGATTCCTTCTTACACCAAAGCAATTTGGTTGGTGTGGTTTTTCACCTGCAAAAAGATACACCATCACTTGGAGGTAAAACATCCTTCACCAACTTAACTTCATGAATGGGGACTACGTGGATGCCTGCTACTTATTATCCTGCCACTTCGTATCCTGTTCTTCCTCATGGAAAGATGCTTTTGATAATGCAATGGTGATGCCTCATCTGACTGCTGTGTTCAAGAGAAATGGGGGGTGCTCCAAGGCAGTGTACTGTGTCACACAGTAATTGCTGTTAATGGCATCTCCTCAGCAGTCATTTAACAGGGTTAATGCTTTTTGTCTGTGAATGGCTTTGCAGTCTTCTAATCTTTCTCCAGTCTTCAGACAACTACAGCTGATCACCAGGAGGCTGGAAGCTTGGGTTAATAAAACAGGTTCTAAGTTCTCACAAGAGAAGACTGCGTTTGTCAATTATAATGGTGCTCGCTGAAGTTTCAACCACTCAGAGCTCACAATGGGGACAATATTTAACATTTTAAGGACAATGTGTGCTTTTTTGTGCCTACTGTTTGACTCTAAATTAACTTGGCTCCTGCACCTGAAACCCCTGTAAACAAAGGGCTTCAAATCGTTAATACTTTGAAATGCTTCGGCATAAAGGTGTTGGACACTGACAAGTCCCACCTCCTGCAATCAGATCATGATTAGATTCTGGCAGCATTGTTTATGGATCTGTCCATATTTACTACCTTGGTTTGTTAGCCACTGTCCACCATGAGGGCAACCAGGTATCAGCTGCAGCCTTTTGGACTGCCCAGTTCAGAGTCTTATGTGCAGAGGCCGGTGAACCACCACTCTGGATTTGGTGGCACCTTCCCCTGGTTTGGCAGGTACTGAGAATCTCGGTGTCACTCCACTCGTTAGCATTTAGAGTGGCAGTCTATCTGAACTTTAAGTGGCTGTTCAGGAACTGGTCCCATGTGTCCAAGTCATTCAGAATACTTGCTACTGACTGTGTCAAGGATCTCAATAAATCAGACATCAGAATTGAAGCCAGGAATAGTACAAATTGCCACCTTGCATCTTCAGAGGTCCAAAGTGATTATAAGCATGACTCAGTACAAGAAAATTTGTACCTCAAATTACATTTTTACAATTCTGTTTTGTTCAGTTTAAAGTATGTACCACATTTTTATTGCTGTTTGTATGGGTGGATCCAGCAATAGAATTCCCTCAGTTGTTGAACTGTTTTCCCTGATAGATTTTTCAAAGTATGCCTGCTGGAGCAATTTACAAATTATGTATAGAGTTTATGGCATTATGACTGCTATGGAGTGGATTCACAAGAATCACCGTACAATGTTTCTCATCTGTTTTGACCCCCATAGTGTGTGCTAGAAGCAGGCCACCAAATATATCCATTAGACTAGTTGATTCAGCTTATCCATGATTCCTTACAGTGGCTTCAACACTGTTGCAAGGAGGCGGTCTTTGGCTGGGTTCCTGGACACACTGCGGTACAAGGAAACGACACAGCCAACAAAGAAGGATGTCGTGATTGTGTTTTAAGTCAATGTGCTATCCCGTTAAATGCTGCCATCTCATTATCTGACAGATGACTCGAGCATCAGTGGGAAACTGAATGGTTGGATGTGGGGGAGAAAACAAATTGCGGTCACTCAAATCAACGACACTGACATGTTGGGCTTCATACCAACCTCACTGACGGAAGAAAGAGCTGCTCATCAGGATATGGATAAGGACATAGCCCTCTAACACACAGTTTCCTCCTTTGTTGGGATGATTCACCTCTCGGAAGTTTGTTGTGTGCCACTTTCAGTTCAGCATATTTTGGCTGTGTGTCTCTTACATGCTAACATGAGGGCAGCCCCCAGTTTGGTGGAGACCTGCACACCAACATTGCCGACAGACACACCAGTGTTACATGGACTCTACAACTTTGCAGACTGTTGGGCCTCATCCCTAAAGTGCTGGGGAGAGGAAGTAGAGTTTAATGTTTTATAAATTACTCTGCATGTTAGGACCGCCGCCGTCATCTCCTCCTCCCCCCCCCCCCCCCCCCCCCCCCCACACACACACACAAAACACACCACCACTTATGTTTCAGTGCTAGTTTGACAGCCCTACCTTCAAGATGACTTTGTGTGTCCTGACTGTGAATTCAAAGCCCTTTAGGATCTGTTTCTTTTTTCTCAGATTGCTAAATGGGATTTTATTTTCAAATTTTTGGAATGCTTAGTACATTTCCCTGCCTGCAGTAATTTTGGCTTCATACAACTCTTCTCAGTATAGCATTTGCTCCTTCGATATATTTACTCTTTTCTTTTTTTTTTTCTTCTTTATCATCCAAAGTGCGTTGTAAAATACTGTAATTGTAACCATTAATATCCAGCAGTTTCATCCCCAGAGACAAGTATTTGATATTGACTGACCAAGTGATCTGCACTCTAAATATTTTGTCCATAAAAAATGGCATTATGAGGGCTACGACTGTTGATAAATATAAATAAAACAAGTTTTTTACCTCACTATAGATAAGTGACTGGTTGGTTGGTTGATTTGGGGGAGGGTACCAAACAGTGAGGTCGTCATTGCAATCGGATCAGGGAAGGATGGAGAAGGAAGTCGGCTATGCCTTTTCACAGTAACCATTCTGGCATTTACCTGAAGGAATTTATGGAAATCACAGAAAACCTAAATCAGGATGGCCGGAGGTGGGTTTGAACTGTCGTCTCGCCGAATGGGTGACTGATGGAGAAAACAGTTTTATTTATAAATCTACAATCAGCTTCTTGTTGTACTAACTGGTCAGAAATATTTTTCTACATTTATTAACATTAATTTATTGCATGTGTTAATACACACTATTGCAGCCTTAAGATTGCTAATTCCGTTTCTGTGTTAACTATATGATCAATAGTTCAGACCTGTTTATTACAAGAAGATATGGGATGTCAAATGGTTGGCCAATGCCCTCATCATGCCTAAGTATATTCCACAATTCGGGTTTGATGTTAGGGGTTTGATAAAAATTTGCCAAAGCAATTAGAGGTTAAGACAATATGTGTGTTATGTGAAGAAGAGCTTTAAATTTACTCTTCACCTCACTTAGTCAGATTTATTTTCAGATACAGTTTAATGTTTTGGAATATCTTCAAGTACGCATTCCTTAATTTTTTTGTAAACATCATTTTGAGAACAAAGGGACCATTTTTGCACCGTTGGAATGGCTTTGAAACAAGTAGCACAAGTATAATTAACTGTCCTCTAAAATGGCAAGTTGACAACATCAACAGTCAATGGCACTGAAGAGATATTAACTTGGGCTTTACATCAAAATGGACACCAGCACCAAACTCTGATGATTCTTGGAACTTCAGTACTTGAGCATGCTTCACTTACTAGTCGCATAGCTAGTTGATTTGTCCAAGTGACCTGAATAATCTTTTCCCTCTTATGTGAGATGATTCAATATGTAGTCTAAATCGGTTGAGGTGTATGTTGGAATTATTTCTTAAACAGGTCATGGCCACTTATTTTTATATCTGAGCCGATGATCCATTTTACCAAGTGACATGGCTCAGAGGAAAGACACTCGTATGTGGAAGGACGACATTTTAAATCCCTGTCTAGCCACCCATGTTTTCCATGATTTCCATAAATTACTTAAGTCAAATACTGGAATGGTTTCATTGGAAGGGCACAGCTAATTTGCTCCCTCATCCTTCCCCAGTCAGAGTTGTTTCCTCCATCTGTAATGACCTCATTATTGAAAGGACATAAAATACTAATCTTCCATCCTTTCATAATAGGTTTCTCAAGAATGAAATGTTGAAACTCTATAACCTTTCTTCCCAATCTCCACTGTCCCCCAATATCTTCATTTATTAATGTAAAATATTGTTGGTTCACCTTAGTTAAGGCTTTTTTTAATAAACTAGAAGTGTTACATAATGGTTGATATCACTTACTGCACTGATACTTTCTTGTCAGACACAAGTGCTGAGGATGTCATTTGCCCAAAGCCATATCGTACAGGTGAGAATCTTAGAACATACTTTACCCAGGTATGGAATTTAGCAGTTGAGTCATAGGTTCCTGTAATCAACAGCATAAGAAACAAATGTAAGCTGAGTGCATCAAAAATGTGTCTCTTTAAGTGTACTCACAAGATCTGTGAAAAGATCATACCATGTAACTGTTTGCTAAGATAATTGGCTGTCGGCTAGAATTTTAAGTTGGATACTTTTATCTTCCCAACATACCTCCCACAAACCTTAGTTTCCGAATAAAAAACTATTTTGGTCAGCACATGAGTTGAATGTATTTGATAACATTACACTTTGAACAGAGTTTGTGATCTGTTAACCATTCCACATAAGACAGGTAAAGCATAATTACTGTGGTAAATGTTGACATACTTTTTTGCACAAATCTTACCTATAAGATCAGAATTTTGACACAAAATACCATTTTTTAAACATACAAAAAGTGTAACCAATGTGAAGATAATATGAAACAAGAACTTCACAATCAAATATGAAACTGAAGTAGCTAGATGTGGCATATTATATGCCAGGTTCAGCAGCTTACCTTCCCTCATACAAGATCAGCATCACTGAGCTGTAGATTCTGGGAGAGAACCATATGTGTTGTATCTTTTGTGAAGAACTTTGTTTTTAGCAGTAACATGTTGATTTTGTGGTGTACACTTGCAAAAAGTTTCAGACTAGCTATTGAAAAGTTTGTCGTAAGGCCTCAGTTGATCCTGCAACTTTATCTGAAACTAAGAGGACCTAGACATTTATCAGCACTTCACATTTCTTAAAAACACAAAATCGTACCATAATTCTGTTCCACATGTAGCTGCAAGTCCCATCCACCACAATGTAATGATAATAGTGACATCTGTTTTGTTTGGCAGTTGCAAAGAGAATCTCCTAATAATAAATTTAACACCGTAGTTCCATGTAT
The DNA here is from genome assembly GCF_021461395.2 of Schistocerca americana. Classification (NCBI taxonomy): domain Eukaryota; kingdom Metazoa; phylum Arthropoda; class Insecta; order Orthoptera; family Acrididae; genus Schistocerca; species Schistocerca americana. The sequence continues at coordinate 894,754,047 of NC_060130.1, read as the reverse complement.
ATCATGTTTGCAACAAAATTACCATCAGAATATCGAAATCCATCTTCATTCTCTGTATATTTTATTGTACCTTACCCTCAGAGCACATTTCCATATACAAATCTGATGCTTATGCAGTTATGGGAGTAAAACTTGTGTTAGTATTATTTTTCCTAGAATTATCATCACTGCCTCTTTAAATTGTGTAGACTTTATTTTTAACAGAAATTTTCAAAAATGGAATAATTGCAGAGCTGTACTTAAATTGCAGTTTTAGTGCTAATCTGAAACCTTGAAACATGGTGAATATTTTTTGAAAAAGTAAAATAAAAACACTGAAAAGAAAATCAGTAGAACATTTGTTAACAGAAATTGTGACACGTTTTATGTCATTTGAAATTGTAGAAATTCTAATATTAGTATAAACACATGGCAGTGATTTAATATATGTTTTAAGAATTCATGTGCAGCAATTTTTGACTGTGTGTGTAATAATTTTTGAACAGTTATGTGATGGTGACAGGCATTGGCAATAATAAAAGATACAGAAATGAAACTGAGTTGTTTCATACTTGTCTGGGGTATCAAAGGATCGCGATCTCTTTATCTTTAAAGCACGCATGTTGGCATGTGTGGGTGTTACTTTGAAATCAATAAAGTTAAATGTGCACCTTTAAAGTTGCATTTCTTGCACACTGTTTCAGTGCTCACCTCCCATTGCATGTGTTGTAGAATTCAGTGGTATAAAAGATTGAACTGCTAATTGTTTTCCTTGTACTTGCTGTTAACAACTTTAATAAAAGTCCATTGTCTCTTGGTAGTGTAATTAAAACCAGTAACAAAGTCTGGAATTGAATGCCTGTGCATTTTTAACTAATAATAACTAATCTTTTGAGAAATGAAATTGTGCCCATAACATTAAATCAAGAAATATTTACTTGCAGCTGGAATCGTGAAAGGTAGTTCGTGCTTAAACTTGTAATGTTTGAATTATGTGTTTAATTATTCAGTTCCATGCTTCTGGTGCAAGCCCTGTGGAATTTGTCCAAGCTGTTGTCGAAATACAGTCCATGTCTACATTGGCAATCCAGCAGTTTTGTCTGGGAATGTTCCGTATAGTTACAAAATTGTTTTTGCAGTATCATACAGTTTGATCTGTTTCAGTAGAACAAATGCTGCTCACCAAAGAAAGCTTAACTTGAAAATTCAGTATTGATAAATTGCCAAACCTGAAACAGAAATATTAATGGCTTGGTTCACCTCCCGCTTCGGGACCTAAAATGATACGTAGAGAACTCCAGTATGTGATCAATATTGTTTTGAGGTGCAAACTGATGTACTCGGTTGTATAACATAGTGTTATGATTGGGTAGTGGAAGTGAATTTGGTTTCCACAAACCAGGGAGAATCATTGTAGTAGTAGTAGTAGTAGTAGTAGTAGTAGTAGTTCAACCAGTTGTCAAGTGTACTAAAACTTAGTCAAAATGTAAAAAGACAGGACATGGCATAGCTAAAACATTGATACAGTCTCGGACAAAGAAGATATTTTCAAACCTGCACGTGTTTGAAATTTACAAAACTGATATCAGTTTGATATGGCTGAAGTGATATCTATATGGCAATAGACTATACCAAACACGAACACAACAAATATAAGGGTGTGTATGGTGTTAATGATATTCGTGTAACATGAATACCTTTCTTCTTGCAAAATGGCTCTTAATACAGCAACTGTGCGGGGACAGGGCTACAAGCACCATCACACCTCCCAGCAAGATTGCTAATGTGCTCTGTTTGGCTTAGGTTGTGTGTGTGTGTGTGTGTGTGTGTGTGTGTGTGTGTGTGTGTGCGCATTCTGGGTGTGATGGGGGGGAGGGAGGGGGGGGGGGGGAGGAGAGAGCTGTGTCACTCCATCTGCTGAATTATTGGCTGCTGAAGATGTTAGTCTGAGACAAAACCTAGATGGCTGACTGTTGTCTTGGAAGATGAACTCTTCAAATTATGCATCAGTGTAAACATGCACATGATAAGCACCAACTGTGTTATCTCCATGTACTTGCATAGTGATCATTGTACATGGAAAGGCATGGTGGGCTGTTCTTCTGTGGGAATTCTTTGTACATTCATTACCAATTCGAGCAGTCTTGTTATTTTGTGTGGAGGTAGTACGCAGTTGACTGTTGTTGTAAGTGATGAAAATGGATTGAAGTGGAAGTGGTGTGCATATGGCAGATTTTTGTGTCATCACAATACTAACAGCATACTCATTGTTGGTGTCAGTTTTTTAAATGTTTCCTAAGTTGGTGAAAGTTTGCACAGTTTCATTGATTGATGGGAACCTGTGATTTGGTAGAGAGAGTGATTTTACTATATGAATCTTAGGCAGAAAGGAACTGGATGATCTCACAGTGATTTAAAGAGACATCTAATGTAAATGACTTAGCGGTTGAAGGTGTCTAATATGTATTAAGGATCCCATTAAACATTATTTAGCACGAAAATGCCAGATTACAGTAGCTGAATATATTGTAGGAACTGCACTTACCTCAGCAGCACATTGCAGTATATCATTTGTATAGTGTGGTGTTAAGACATTTCCTTAACTGTAGTGTGGAAGTTAAAGTTTAGTTACCTTACACAGGTCTTGAAATTTATGGTAGCCATAGGATTTCGATGGAATCTGCTCTACTCTGTAAGAATAATTGGGGAACTCTGTGAAGGAGAAGTAGAAACTCAGATTTTGATAACTAATATTAATGAACAAGAGAGTTATGAGATGCTGCCAAAATGAATGGTATGGTGCTCAAGGCACAAGTTTTAATATTTCAGAGGTGCAGGATTTTAATTCCTGTGGTATGGTATCATAACCTCCCTTTCCAGTACTAATACCCACTAGTGTTGTAGGCACCAGTTGGTAGACCAGTGTCCTATAAGATTAGTATAAGGGACAGTTGGATAAAGACGAGACAAATGGAAAAAAAGTAAGTAAATTGTTTATTATTTCGAAAGTAATCACAATAACCATAAATTCAAGATCATGTTGTTGTTGTTGTTGTTAAGAAGGGACACTCAAATGAAAGACAGGTGGAAAACGGTGAACTGTTCATTATTTCAAAAGTAATTACCATAACCGTTACTATATTTATCCCACTGTGACACAAGGCAGTCAGTGCCTTTATGGAAAAATGTTTGCTTGCCTACAAAACCATGATTATATCCAGGTGTGCAAATAAATGATGATTAATGTCTTCCTTCAGCATACAAAATCTATGGAAATTGCATGGGGAGAGGTCAGGACTGTATGGATGCTGTATAAAGGCTTTCCAGCAAAACTTTTGCAGCATAGTGGGCCAGCTCGCATGTTGCCAAAGTACCAAAAGTTTTGCTGGGAAGCCCTTTCACATCCTCCATACAGTCATAATCTCTCTTCAAGCAATTTCCGTATTTTCAGAGCCCTGAATAAAAATGTTTGTGGCTTTTGATTTGCTGCAGACAAAGAAGAGAAGCATGCCCGGGTACAATTGTTTCCGTAAGCAACCGCAAACATTTTCCCATGAGGGCATTGACTATCTTGTCTCTCATTGGGATAAATGTTTTAATGGTTATGGTGATTATTTTTGAAATAATAAATAGTTAACTTTTTTCCCCATCTTCTCATTTTCATTTGATTGCATGACAATGACACAACAATGATGAATGTGACTTTGAATTTATTCTAAGCCTAGAAAGTCATTTCTGTTTTGCACAATGACCTTACGTGATTTTTTTACTAATGATGTTGGCACCTACAATTTTGTACTTTAGTAATTTGAGTGAGTGTAGTCCAGTTTGTTCTATATTTTTTTAGATCCAGGGGGTGGTGATGTTGAAGATGGAGGTGGAGGAGATGGGAAAACAGCAGACTCGCTAAATGTTAGTGGCAGTTTTCCAGCAGATCATGATGCTAGTCCTAAGCCTTTATCAAGAGCAAAGGAGAAAAGAATTAACAGATGTGTTCCTGTACGACAACCCATTACTGAACACGTTAACAGGTGATAATAATCAAATAGCAATATTGTTTCATTTTGTATGTGAATGATAAAGAATGAAATTGTCTTTAAGTGCCTACAAAATCAAGGTGGTAATTTTGTATGGTACTACTGGCTGTGATTTTATTTAGAATTTTATGTTTTAGGTCCAATAAATATGGCAACTATTGCCAAGGAAGTAATCATTTAATAATGTGAAGTTTGGTAGAGAAGTTAAAGTATTTAATTACTGTTCAGAATCGTGCTCCTAGTTTGATTACCTCCAGATTTGAATCAAATAATTGGATATTAACTGAGCCACACAATTAAAAATAAATTCTGTATTTCAGGGCAAACCACATGAACAAAGGGAAACAGCAGCAACGTGACCGTAGAAAACTCCGTGAAAAGAGGCGCAGTACAGGAGTTGTTCATTTACCTTCAACAGAAGTAAGTTTTCTTAAAGAATATATATCTTAGAGCTGCATCTGACTTCAGCTTTTTGCAGGATAATGTTATGTTCTTTAAGGAGTAAGAAAGATAGTGAGAATTACTTCCCACTATAGTTTTTTCATGGTGTCATGACCTTAACTGTAATGGGGAATATAAACACTAATGACAACAAGCTTACTTGAACTAGCAACTATTTTTTATTATTTTTGTAGATCACGAGCAGCTCAAAATCTTTGTTAGGTATTTGTTACTAGCTAACTTGTGGGAACTTGTAATTGGGTGCACAACAGATACAGTAAAATTGAAGAGGGGGAGTAAAGCTGTGTGTGTAAAACTCATTTCCATATGTTCTTTACACTTTTGACAGCTAAATTAATGTACAAAAATCCACAGTAGTAGGCATGACTGTAGATTCAACCTTGTCATATTAGTCCTGTGTATCAAGTTGAAGTAAAAACTAATGCAGACTACACATATGTTGTATCATTGAACATGTCATGTTACCTTTCATGGAATATATTTTGTCACTTAGACCCTATATTTCTTCAAAGTGTGGTGCTTTTCAAAGCATTAACCAAGATGGAATCCAGGTTTTCTGGAACACATGTTGCAGTAGTAAACAGTTCCCCTTCTACCACCTTTAACCTTGCTGTTACTGCAAACAGTACAATCCTTGCTGTTACATTTTTCATTGGAGTAAATGAAATGCGACTGCTTTGATAGTCTCTCCTCATCATTGGCGGTAGATGGTATTCCCCTCTTTCTTGTTTGTGTCCCATACACTTCCAACCAGAGCACCCCCTGCGGGCCTGGGGGTTAGAATAAGCCCGAGGTATTCCTGCCTGTCATAAGAGGCAAGTAAAAGGAGTCTCACATCTTTCAGCCTTTATGTGATGGTCCCCAGTAGGGTCTGATATCCATTTTTCAAAACTTTCCCGAAGAGTGAGCCCATTTTCTTGTCGTGGCGTTGCAGTCCCGCTCATCCTCCATCTCTCGAGCGAGGGCACCTTCCTGGGTGTGTTTTCCTCCATCCACTATGCAGTGTCATTTCCTGCACTGCCGATGACCATGGAATTCTTTGCACCTCATAACCAGCACGGTAGCCAGTTTGTTGCGGTGGGGCTGCCATGTACCCTGTTGGTTGTAGCCTCCTCACTACACAGGGATCCATCCACTGATGCTTGTGCTGTTAACTCCCCACATATGCCAAGGAGTAGATGCCCGTCACCCTGGGGCATTGGGACTCTCGGCAGTGGCCGTCCTGCCACTGGGGAGGGCCCCTGGTTGGAGTGGGGTGGCATCAGGGAGGATGACGTGCACCACGTCATCACTTGCTGGTGATCAAATACCAGCAGTCCCTAAGCATTCAGAGTCTCAGTACGCTGCAAGGAAGTATGATCCTAAATCGTTCCCCTCGTTGGCCACACCATGAGAGGAACGCCAGGTTAAGGATGGCAACAAACCTTATTTGGCCCAGTACCTCATATGTATGAGAGCTGGTGGGAATCCTTTATCTCGATAAAGCCTCAGTTGTCCAAATGCAGTCAGGGTCAGTCTTGATAAAAACGGCTTCCTGTGCCCAGTCATGGGCGTTATTCGCTTGTGACAAGCTGGGGGATGTTCCCCTTACCATCACGCCTCATAAGAGCTTAAATATGGTGTAGCGTATTACATTCCACAGGAACCTTCTTTTGCAGTCTGACGACGAGCTGCGCGCCAACTTAGAGCGACAAGGAGTTCATTTCATGCAGCGCGTCCATTGGGGTCCGAGGGTTAATCAGATTGCCACTGGCACCTTTACCTTGGCCTTTGAGGGTAATACACATTACCCGAGAAGGTCAAGGTGATTGTCTACTGCTGTGATGTCAAGCCATATATCCCTCCCCCAATGCGTTGCTTTAAGTGCTGGAAGTTTGGCCATATGTCTTCCTGCTGTACTCCCAGCATCACATGTCGAGACTGTGGACATCCATCCCATCCAAATACTCCATGCACCCCGCCTCCCATCTGTGTCAACTGCGGAGACCATCATTCACCTTGCTCGCCAGACTGCAGGATTTAACAGAAAGAGAGAGAAATCATGGAATAAAAGACCCTGGACCAACTGACCTACACTGAGGCTAAGAGAAAATATGAGTGCCTGCATCCTGTGGTTACGACCTCCTCATATGCCGCCACTACGAGAACAGTTGTAGCCCCATCAGTTTTGCAAATTCCAGTCTCTCGGAGCCAGAAGACTACACCTGTCTGCTTGATGGTGGGGGGGGCCACTGCCACCCCGCCCCCCCCCCCTCCCCTCCCCCTTTGCTCCCGCACAACGTACCTCAGGAGCACTGCCTCCCCAAGTGTCAGGGACACCAGTCTCCACTTCTCAGCCAGCTCCTCTCGCCAGGAGGGGGTCCCTTGGGTCACTCCCTTCCCAAGTTTCTGCTAATGGGAAAGATGACGCGCACTGGTGGCTGAAGTGCCCAAAAGCAGCTGGCTGTAGGGCTTCATGATCATCCTCAGTCCCGGAGACTGAATCAGTGAAGCCCTCCCAGCCAGAGAAACCCAAGGAGCAGTGGGAAAAGTACAAAAAGAAGACCCCTAAGACCAAGGAAATTGCGGTGGCACCCACACCACCACCACCACCACCACCACCACCACCACCACTACCTACAAGCTCTGCATCTGGGGATAAGGTGGAGATTCTGGTGTCTGCTGAGGACCTAGATCTTGCCGGACCCTCACACACAATGGATATAGACTGCTCCGGCAATAAGTCGGTGGCAGCAGCTGACCCTGAGGCGTAAACTGCCTCATTGAATGCTCCGTGCCTTCCCAGTCTCACCATGATAGTATCCTGCAGTGGAATTGAGGCAGTTTTTTCCACCGTCTGTCTGAGCTACAGTAACTGTTAAGCTTTACACCTGATTTCTGCATTGCCCACCTGGTTCCCGGCAATGCGGACCCTGCCCTCCATGGCTATGAAGGATATTACAGGAACCGTAGTGACTATAATAGTGTCTGGTGGAGTTTGCATTTATGTCGTAAACTCAGTCTGTAGTGAAACTGTGCCCCTTCAATCCCCTCTTGAAGCTGTGGCTGTCAGAATAAGGATGACACTAGACATAACTGTCTGTAATGTATATCTTCCTCCAGATGGTGCAATACCCCTGAATGTATTAGCTGCACTGATTGATCAACTCCGTAAACCTTATCTATTTTTGGGAGATTTTAACACCCATAACCCCCTGTGGGGTTGCTCTGTGCTCACTGGCCAAGGTAGATATATCAAAACTTAACTGTCTCAGTTCGACCTGTGCCTCTTAAATACTGGGGACGCCAACATTTCGGTGTGACTCATGGTAGTTACTAGGCCATTGATTTATCCATTTGCAGCCCAGGACTTCTCCCATCTATCCACTGGAGAGTACATGATGACCTGTATGATAGTGACCACTTCCCCATCTTCCTGTCACTGCCCCGGCATCAGGTCCATGAATGCCCATCCAAATGGGCTTTAAACAAGGCAAACTGGGAAACTTTCACCTCTGTGGACACCGTTGACTCTCCCCCAAACGGTAACATCAATATGATGGCTGAGCAGATGACTACAACAACTTTTACTGTGGCAGAAAACGCGATCCCTCGTTCTTTAGGGTGCCCTCGGCGAAAGACTGTCCCTTGGTGGTTGCCGGAAGTTGCTGAGGCAATTACAGAGTGTCGGCAAGCTCTACAGTGACATCAGCAGCACCATTCCCTAGAGCACTTAATAGTCTTTAAGCGGCTCCGTGCATGCATTCACCTGATTATAAAACGACTGAAACAGGACTGTTGGGGAGAGGTATGTGTCGACCATTGGGTGCCATACGTCACCTTCCCAAGTCTCGACGGAGATCAGACATCTTTTTGGGTACCAGACTCCAACAGCTGTCCCTGGCGTTAACTTAAATGGCGTGCTCTCTGACTCAAATGCGATTGCCGAGAACTATCTTCCAGCCTCTGCATCAGAGAACTACACCCCAGCCTTTCGCACCGTCAAACGGCGTTCACTACACGCCACAGTGAACCATATAACACCCCATTTACAGAGTGGGAGCTCCTCAGCACCCTTGCACATTGCCCTGACACAGCTCCTGGGCCGTATCGGGTCCACAGTCACATGATTAAACATCTCTCATCTGACTACAAGCAATATTTCCTCATCTTCAACCAGATCCAGTGCAATGGTGTCTTCTCATTGCAATGGCAGAATAGCACCATCATTCTGGTGCTAAAACCTCGTAAAAATCCACTTGATGTGGATAGCTATTGGCCCATCAGCCTCACCGCCATTCTCTGTAAGCTGCTGGAATGTATGGTGTGTTGGCGATTGGGTTGGGTCTGGAGTCACGTGGCCTACTGGCCTACTGGCAGTTTCTGCCAGGTTCACTCTACAACTCATAATCTTGTCCCTCGAGTCTGCCATCAGAGCAGCCTTTTTGAGACATCAACACCTTGTAGTCATCTTTTTTGACTTATGTAAAGCATATGACATGACCTGGCAACATCATATCCTTGCCACATTGTATAAGTGGGGTCTCTGGGGCCCACTCCCTATTTTTATTCAAAACTTCCTGTCGCAACGTACTTTCCAGCCCAAGTCGGTGCCTTCCATAGTTCCCCTCGTATTCAGGAGAATGGCGTTCCGCCGGGTTCCGTATTGAGTTTATCTCTGTTTTTAGTGGCCATTAACGGCCTAGCAGCAGCTGTAAGGCTGTCAGTCTCCCCTTCTCTGTATGCAGATGGCTTCTGCATTTTGTATTACTCCTCCATTACTGGTGTTGCTGAGCGGCACCCACAGGGAGCCATTCACAAGGCGCAGTCATGGGCTCTAGCCCCGCTTCCAGTTTTCAGACGCGAAATCGTGTGTCGTGCACTTCTTTCAGCCTCATACCATTCATCCAGAACCTGAACTTTATCTTAATGATGAACCACTCACTGTAGTGGAGACATATCTATTCTTAGGACTGGTTTTCAACGCCCGATTTTTGTTTGGTCCTCTCCCCCCCCCCCCCCCCCCCCCCCTACCCCCCCACCCCCCCACCCCACCCTTTTCAGCCAGCCAACCAACCAACCAACCAACCAACAAGAGCTTTCAGAAGTGTCACTCTGAGTCTCTTGTGGTTCAACTTGAATTTCTGGTTGAAGTAGTATCCAGGTTGTACAGCATGAAGCTGTTGACTATTGCTACCTTCAACAACCAGAAAATCATCTTACACCACCACTTTTTTATTTCGTGATGAAGCTGTAGGATGCACAATACTCGATGGATATATTCACTCCACCCAGGTTTTTATTATAGTCACAAATGACTTTCTTTTTAGGCATTGCTCCAAACAAAAGTGGTATGTGTTCAAGAAATGCATTTCCTCGCAGTTATATTGCTTGCTGACAGTTACTGAACACTTCAGCACAAGAGATACACCAGTGGGAGCCCTGATGCCATAGTTACAGTGAATGGAAGTTCATGTTGGATGATGCCTGACACGAGTCTATTGCGGTATTTACACAGTTGAGGCTGCCCCGCCTGTCAAGCTCTAAGGGTTAATATTCCGGTTCACTGATCTGTTGCAGACTGCAAGACCATTAAAATTTGGGTTGAAAATTTAAAGGCAACTGGCTCCATGATGATGAAACCACCTGGCCCAGTCAGCACAGCCATTACATCCATAAACATGGAGAGAGAGAGAGAGAGAGAGAGAGAGAGAGAGAGAGAGAGAGAGCGTGCTAGGGCACCTGTGATACAGAGCTCTAATGGTTAGTTCACTCATGTGCTGTGAGTTTAGGTTCTAAAAAATTAAGTGTGAATGATTCTGCACAAAGGTGGTTCGATGAGATGGTGCAGCTGCGCGCGCGCGCGCCCACACACACACACACACACACACACACACACACACACACACACACACACACACGGCTCATAAATCGGTGACTATCTTATGGGATCATTTTCCCTGCTAACTTACCTCCAGATATGGCAGTATTCTGTGGTCTCCTCGCTCCCCTGATCTTATCTTACACAACTTCTTTTTGTGGGGATATTTAAAGTTCCAAGTGTATGTTGGCAAATAACATGACCTTGAACATCTGAAGAAGACACGTTAGGGGATATCATTTATATTTCACATAACATAAAGTGTCTATTAAAATTCATAACTAAATTAAAACATTGATCTTGAATATTCGTGCATGCAGTTCTTGCCTGAGGAAGTCTGAAGTTCATTTACTGCTTTTGTACATTGGGTTTCAGTCCGCCTGCACAATTATGACGGCTCAGCAAGTGCAGAGAGCTGCTGAAGTTGTGTATTGCCAACTGGCACCATAGGAAAGTTGGACAGCTGCTGTTGACTTAGCCATCTGAGTACTTTCCTAAAATTGACTGATAAGTCAGACTGGAGATGAGCATTTTATCTGGTTTCTTCAGATATTGTCCATATATTTAAAGTTCCTCCAAGAGATTCAAAAAATGAACTTTAGGCACCATGTGTAAAATTTCAGGATGTATGTGTATTCATCCTGCCAGGTGTTTAGTTTCATTTATATCATCTCCAAATGCCATTATCATTTTATAGTGACATGTGTTCTTTAAATATGGTATCAAAAGTTCTACCGGTTTGGCCTATATACCGTTTTTGACAACTGCGTTTAATCTTACACACATCTGAGGTACTGAATTTACAACTTAATTTATTTGCATTGTGTTTCAGCTTTCATGTGAGTGTTTCACGTGTGCGGAAGTGTATTCTTAAACTGGTATTCCACAACTGTTCTGCTATTTTATCTGACAGTCTTCTTCTCTCTTTAATTTGCATGTAAATATATTACTGCATTTGATCTACATCTACATCATACTCTACAAGCTACCTAATGGTGTGTGGTGAAAGACAGTTCTGGTATCAGTAACTGATTGCCCATCCCTACCCTGTTCCACTTGCAAATGGTGCCTGAGAAGAATGATTATTGGTAAGGCTCTTTATTGATCATAACTTCTCAAATTTTTTCATTGTGGTCATTACGCAAGATGTTTACTCTCTCCCTCTCTCCCACTCATCAGTCCTATGTGGTACAGAACCACATTGATAAACAATACTTAAGAATTTGTCAGCAAGTGGCTTATAAGCCACTTTCTTCATGGATGAGTTACATTTCCGTTTGATTTTTCCTATGAAGTTCTCCGATATCTGCATTTTCTACTATTTGTTTTATGTGGTCATTTCACTAGAGGTTGCTGTGGGTGGTTACCCTTTGATATTTTATGGCAGATACTGTATCCAGCAGTTTCTCGTCACTGGTGTAGTTGTATAGTAGCAGATTTCTTTTCCTATGTATGTGTGATATGTTACATTTATTTACATTGAGGGTCAACTGCCAAAGCCTGCACCATTCATCAATTCTTTGCAGGTCATTCTTCAATTCAATATACTGTCTTCCAGCATTGCTACTTTGTTCTAGACAACTGCATAATATGTGAACAGTCTTAAAAAGCATCCAGTCATCAGACTAGATCATTTATATTCATTGTAAACAGTAATGGTCCTATCACACTTCCTTGGGGTACTCTGAACATGTTCCATTAATAGCAACATTTTCTGTTCTATCTGCAAGGCAGTCTTGAATGCAGTTGCAAATCTGGTCTGAAACTTGATAAGCTCATACTTTTTTTTCTAAATGGTAGTATGGGATGGTGTCAAATGCTTTCCTGAAGTCAAGGTACATGGCACAAACCTGAGTGCTGTTGTCTACAGCACTATGGACCTCCTGGAGGTACAGATAGACAAATTTAGGAAGATCTCTGTTTACAAAATCCATGTTTATTTTTAAAACATGGTGCATAATTGTAAGACAGATTTGTGTCAATGATAAAGGTGTGTAATTAGGTGCATCTGTCTTAAGTCCCTTCTTGAAAATGGGAATGATCTGCACTTTCTTCCAGTCAGTAGGTAGTCCTCATTGCTCCACTGATCTGTGATAAACTGTTCCTAGTAGGGGAACAAGTTCTTTCGCATAATACCTGTAGGATCTTATAGGTATCTTATGTGGTCCTGATGCCTTTCTGCTTCTAAGCATTCAAGTTGCTTTTCTATTCAGTGATTGGTTATCTTGATATCTACCATTTCGATGTTCATATACAGGGTGTATACGACCCGGGACAATCGGGAGATCCGGGAAAAACCCGGGAATTTTTACATCCGGGAGAAAACAGGGAAAAATCCGGGAATTTTTTAGAATTCTGGGAATTTTTCATTGTTCTAGTTTTCAGTTAAATTTTTGTAATTTTTTCTGGTAAGAATCGATACTCTAACAAAGGATATTACTGAATCCCGCTACTGCAGAATAATACTACAGTAATGAAACGTGAACGAGGAAGGAAAAAAAAACATAAATTGCAAGGGAAATGTGCCATATACAACACCAAAACATAGTGCTCATACAAGCGTTTGCCAACAGCAAAATGTATCAAAGGCTTTAGGAAGACTATGCAATGCTTCATAACAACAAATTGCCTCCGATGAGCGTGACGTCACAACTGTTTACATTAGATTCGTTTAGCAGTTACGAGCGGGCTCATGCGCATGCGCAGTTGAGTGGCGTATGAGTAGTACCTTCTCCCGTTTCTGGCTACAGAAACAAGATTGTTGGCTGTGTAAGCAGTCGCAGCAAGCAGCTAGATGCAACCGGGAAAAATTTTACTGCTGCGCCCAAGCTCCCAGATTCATGCATGCGCAGCGGGCCCTGATCTATGAGGGTGGGGGTTGGGGGTGGAGCGCCAAAATCATATTCTTGAAGAGAAAAAAATTGTTTCACAAAGCGCCTAGCATCCAACGCACGTTAGTCTATAGATTACTCATATTATTTTGATGCGCATCCCTGTTGGTTTTTGAACACACTCTGTAAGTTGATTTCTGAATGACTCGTAAGCCGCGTGGGGTAGCCGTGCGGTGTGAGGCGACTTGTCACGATTCGCGCGGCTCCCCCGTTGGAGGTTCGAATCCTCCCTAGGGCATGGGTGTATGTGTTGTCCTTAGCGTAAGTTAGTGTAAGGTAGATTAAGTAGTGTGTAAGCCTAGGGACCGATGACATCAGCAGTTTGGTCCCATGGGAAAAAAATCATAAGTTGTTTTTTTGAACACGTGCATAGTGTACGTGATGTCTCTGTCAGGGGAATCCTCGTCGCATCTAGAAATAAACTTTCCTGCAGGCAACAGGGGACCGGGCTATACAAGCTGAGCGGAGTAAAGCCGAACGAATGAACGTCGATCGGTGTCTGATTATGTTGTTTGGGTTTGCGAATGATCAGCGTTGTTATAATTATTAGGGAAATCCATAGATTCAGACTACCAGAGTGGAAATAAACGACTAATAGGAATAAAAGGTAAAAAAGATTACGTATTATCTTCTTGTTGTATCAAGGAAAATGAAATTTTGTCAGAAAATTTTTCTCCAGATTGCTACACTAGTTCTCTAGTTCTCTTCTGTAAGTAGTGCGGAAAATTGTTTGTATGAACATAACGCCGCCTAACCGGAGAATAATCAGGGATATCGTCTGTTCTCTCGATTGCAGGCAATCGATTGTCACGTGATTGATGCAACGTCGACCTCCATATGTTGTCCAATTTTAATCCTTCTTCTTTACGATTAAAATTGTATTGATGTTTGTGGATTTCAATTGCCTATCTATACATACGTGTATAATAATGCGACGTCCTCGCTAGCACGCTTGTCTCATCAAATTTTATTTCGTGATCTCCATCCTTAAAAACATGTTCCGCTACTGCTGATTTGTCGATATGTCCCAAGCGATAGTTTCTTTTGTGCTCCGTCAACCGTGTATTGATGCTTCTTTTTGTAGTTTCTATGTAAACCCTGCCACAACTACACGGAATTTTATATACCCCTGGAGTGGCTAGGGGGTGACGAGCATCTTTTGTTGACCTTAGGCATTCACTAATTTCTGGCAGGGTTAGTGAAGTTAACCGGCGAATAAGTTTTGACAAAGGCAGGGGTAGCTCCAGAATTAGTCGTGACAAGATTGTTTGTTAGAGCGAGGAAGGAGAAGAAACGGGGACATCACACAAATTAGGGAAGAATATGACGATTCCAAATTTATATAAAAATGTCGTACCGCTACTTTTTGATCTCATGCTCGAGAAAATGGAGCGCTTGACTGAAATGTGAAACTATTTTCTAACCTAAAGCTTTTTCCTTGTAGTGGGCCTAATAGGAATTTTATGTTGGTCTTCGTGAATTATATTCTGTCGTGTTATAAAAATGACCATTTGTGCCAAAACAGTCTCGTTTATTTGGTGTGTTTTACAATTTCTGCAGTGTTAGAAATGCCTATTTTGTTTTATCTAGCAGACAGCGACAAAATAGACGTAATCAGTATTGGGTACTATTTGTGTTAACAGCAGACAACGATATTTCGATTTTTCATGTAGGGAAACGTTTGACGAGCTTTGATGAGGTGATAGATTCTGTCACAGAAAGGAAAGCACTCCGTGTAAAGTTGTAGCAAGATTAGAGAGAAAATAATGCTAGGAGCTAAGGATTGAAGAAATGTGTACTGTATTTGCTTGTCTCTTGCGTTTACTGGTTTTATGTATTCTATATTTAATATTATGTCGCCCACAACAGAAAGTTATTAGCTAACAGGCAATAAAGAGTCCAAATTATCTATTGAGTTCTTGTCCTCCCAATTACAAATAATCCCATCCAGTATTAATTACGACTGGGAGCAGGAGAGGCACCACAGGACATTTTAATTTCCACTGTCCTGAATATAGTTTGATGGCATCCAGTACAAAATATACACGTTTCAATTCCAGGGAACGAAATACAGTGACGTGCGATAGAAGAATGCTGTGTGAAGAGGGGTGACACTGTACTCTGGCACACTTAAGACCAAATAACTTGCCTTACATTTCCTCGAACATATATGTTTTATGTATCAGACTCTTCAGAAAGATGTGCGCTACAAAATGAACATATTTTTGAAAATTTGATTTTTTAATTTTTTTTGACGTCGTATCTCAACTCTAGGGACGGGGGCGGGAGGGGGACTGGGTTGCGGGGGGGCACCACTATCTTAGTATTGTCCCGGTTCGGAAATATCATAGATCTGAGGCTGATGCGCAGAGCAGTCTGAGTTATGGTGGGGATGTTGGTAGTCTCCACGTGACCCGTGTTTACATTTAGTGAATTTGCTGTTTCCTCTTCGTTTACTGCTCTCATGTAAAATGAAAACAAAATGGATTTCTGTGGCCAGGACCTATCAAGTGAATTAAAATACATTCACATAATTACGGAAGGCTAATATACATTATTAGTTTCAGATTTTATTTCATTTACGCTTTTCTGACAGGCATGCATTAATCGCCTTGTAGAACAATGAAGTTATTTTTGTCGGTTTGCTAAAGAAATTTGGTTTTTATTAACCTTTTACGCTGAGGCAGTCAATGTGTTTGAAACAAAGTGTTTAGTTCCACACTATTGGCTAATTTCAACTGCTCACTGCATTTAAAGTGCACATATTCTTCTAGCACGTATGGCATTATGCCATAATAAATAATAAAAAATGAGTTAGTACAGTTCTGGTACTCCAAGAAAATTTACATCCCGAAACCCACACTGAAAAGCTTAATATCAGGTCGAGGCCTACTTCATTGGGAATTTGGACGTAGGAATATGCTCTTTAAGTATGCACTTTAAATGTGCCATTTTAGTATGGTTCACGAAATTCCGATGCTCTTGGAGTATCTTCTGATTTCTTCTTTTATAACATAACATAATGTAAGATCTTGTAATGTTTTACATGTACGAACATACGGGCTTCCTGCGACATAGCAGCTGCCAAAGCGCTGTGGCGCGTTATCTGGCGCTCTCTGACGACTACTGAAATGAACCTATTTCTAACAGGTTGCAGGAAAGTGTTGCGAATGGTGGTTTGAAGAGCGTTACTTTCAAAGTAAATTTCCTTTTATGCAAGTTGAACTATGTGCAAGAATGGACGATGAATTTCTTAAACCACAGAGCGTTTGATGACGAGCCATTTAGTAGAAGTATTTTGAGCCCAGAAGATTTGACATTCATGTCGTTATTATGAACAAATTGATGTAGTGCTACGGGAAGCTCTCTTCTCTGCGGTAGCTAATCTATTTGTGGATAACTTTGAGGACAAATTACTGGACTCGGCAAAAAAAATTTACTGGCACATTTGTGTGACATATCTTAAAGCGTAACACGCGCAAAAAATATCAACATTATATGTGAAAGCTTAGCTTCTCTTGCCGCTTATTAACCTTAGAGACCAATATTATATGTGAAAGCTTTTCTTTTCTTGCAGCAACGCTATGTATATTAATTTAAAACATTAACTTTTCTTGTTTGTGTATCCGCGCTACTTAAGTGATGTTGCTATTAGCTGTGTACATCACGTGTCCTATGCTCTGAATATCCGCTGTCATCGGTAGGCAGGATCACGTGACAAGAGCTATGACTGGCTTACAAAAGCGCATCGCAATCTCGATTACAGTGGTTCAGAAAGTAACATGCAGTGTTTAGTGGAATTCGAATTTATACTTTCGTAATACCTAAATATGCAGCGTTCATGTTGCTGCACATCAAAAATCTTTCCAAAAGGAGTTTGCTTCCCTACGTTTCGTTTTATAAAGTGCCAGGAAATTCTGCGACCATGTATAAAAACATAACCATTCAAAGGATTGATAAGTTTTACAGTTCCGAGGGAAAATATACTGTCACTTAATTTCACAGAAAAAGTGTCTTCATCTGGGAGAAAGTGTGTTTTTAACCGGGAAATCCGGGAATTTTTTTCCTTGTCCACGTATACACCCTGATATAGTGATTGAAATGAAGGACCGTGTTAAGATCATCTGTGATGAAACAGTTTCAGAAGACTGATTTCAATATTTCAGTCTTCTGTTATCTATTGTTTTGGTGCCAGTATGATCTGAGTGAGTGAGTAGATGATCTTGAACCACTTACTTACCTTACATAAGACCAAAAGCTCTTAGAGCTGACAAAATTTTACTTTCAAAGTCATTGAATGCTTCTCTCGTTGTTCTCAGTATGCTCCTTTTCGCTTTGTTGAGCTTTTATTTATCAGCTAGGTTTTGACTTCACTTGAATCTGAGATAAAGCTTGTTCTATTTACAGAACAGTTTCTAACATGGCAATTAAACCCCAGTGGGTCTTTGCCATCCCTTTAGGCTTTGCTTGGAACATACTTCTCCAAGACAAATTGAACAATGCTTTTGGAATTTTGTGTGTGTGTGTGTGTGTGTGTGTGTGTGTGTGTGTGTGTGTGTGTGTGTGTGTGTTCCACATCTTCATCCTCGTAACTGAATTTAATGTATGTAATTTAAATTTTACCAGCATTCTAAAGTGATTCTATTTAGTGAAGTTTTCCTTACATATTGTACAGGCCATGCACTGCATAGCATAGTCCTTTGACAGTAATTTCAGTGTGTTATATTTCTTCCTCTGGCTGTAATGTAATTCTGAAATTGTGCGCACAGGTGATTGCAGATGCATTGGGTGCCATTGCAAGAAATAATTCCATGCTACTTCCATCTGTTGGCTCAGTTTGCTTGTAATACATATACAACATCTAGTTCACAATATTTGAATCGCAAAGCAACGTGGTACTTTCACATGCATAGACGATGGCCAGAAGTTAGTCATGTTAAGTGATAGAAAAAATACTGGGGCCAAGTAAGAATGACCCTGAACCCTTGCTATATTGTCCAGAAGTCAACCAGTTCTAGGACATATGAGATGGATAATTTTTTTTTTCCTTTCTCTTGTGGCAAATTTCTAAATATTGAGGAATTGTGAAATATAGGTGTGGCATAAGTGTACTTCCGAAAAACATGCAATAAGAAGAGAACCTAATTATCTGCATGTGTTTTTCAGTATGCTTACAGATAACAATGTTGCTTTGTTCCAGTCTACAGGTGGGAGCACTGGTGAGGATGAAGACGAAATTCAGTCAGTTACAGCGGAGACACGCAGGAATACACAACATAATGAACATGTTGATCGTGAACCTGCAGAGGTAAGATATCTGGGTAAATAGAAGTAGTTAAATTTTGAACATGAATTACTGAATTACTGTGCACTTGTAGAACTTTTTGTTGGTTACATGGTTTAAATCGTCCTCTTTTTCTTGATTATGATGCTAAGCAGATAGTATATGAGAAGCCTTCTGTTGTATTTTATCTGTCGCTGGCTTTGCACGTTGAGGGATCATTTGAGCAATGCAAATTATTGGTAGGAAATTTCTTCTTTTATTTGTTGGATGTTGTGTTTAATATAGAAAATGTTAGAAATATGTATTGTGATCATGAAAATAATTGAAACATGGGTGTTTCCAAACATAGCACTTTTGTAAGATGTTAGGCGTAGAGAAAACAGCACACTGCTTTGCCTCTTGAGTGCCAACAGATCACTGGGGACAATCATGTGGACGAAGTTTTTCAAAATCATGTAATATAATCTGTGTATGGTGAGCAGTCATGTCAAAGGCAGTGATGGCTTATACTGAACTTTGAGAGGCCACACTAAAGAAGTATAGCAGTGGGGATGAACCACAGTTGTCAAAAAAAAAAAAAAAAAAAATCGTGGAGATACACT